>NC_091482.1:1273727-1449158 GCF_036971445.1 Narcine bancroftii
GGATGGCGACCCTCTTCAGGATCAGCAAGAAGACTCTCCTTGGGGTCAGTGAGGAGGGACTAGCGGATTCTCCTTCTGGCCAGCTGCTAGGGCCCAGCAGACTCTCCTCGTAATCACCAGACCCTCCTTGGGACAGCGAGCGGGAACTAGTGGACCCTCCTTGGGGCCAGCGAGCGGGGGCCCGGCATACCCTCCTCGTGGCTTGGCCAGCGGTCCCACCTCGTGGCCAATGGTCGGGGGCCAGCGGCCAGCAGAAACCCTGGAGCAGTTAGAGGTCTGAAACCAGATCAGGATCAATGGGAAAACCAAGTGGAGCCATTAATGCACCATCTAGTGGCCATTTAGAACACTGCAGGCCAAGTCCCGTCTGCATGACACAGTATACTGGACTGTGTGTGAGTAACAAGGGAAGAGCAACTTCTTCATAACTGGACTGCAGAACAAAATGCAAACCTATCCTGCATTGGACTTCACCTCAGCTGCCACCATTCTCACTTCAAAGCAAAATAAATATCTCAGGTTCTGGTGACAGAAGACAAACAACGTTATGGAGTGGGTGCATGCATTGGAAAGAAAGATTTTTAAAAAAAGATTGGATTTTAAAAAAAAGTGTTTTTCTATTGAAAACGATGCCGATTTGGGATCTGTAGTCTTTATCATTCCCAGATGTGAAAAGAGAAATTGAGGATAGGCAATTGGGAAATGTGGAATGCCCTGTTTATTGTGTCAAAGCTGCGCTGGTTATATTCACTCACTTGTGAGTTTCCAGTTCATACAGCAGGTGTGGCGATAAATTTGTTTTAATCCATCATTTTTTAAAACATTTTGCTTTAAAGTGTCTCTTCCAAGTGTCTGGGTCATTTCAGGGCTGCCTCTCCCCAGACTTGTCTGTCTAACATTTGGAAAATTCCCTTTGCAGATTAAGAGTGTTGAATGAAGTGACTTGCCTGAGTACCTTTTGCAAAAGCAGCTCCTCAGAGGACAACCCAGAAAGGCTGAAGACAAACTGAAATGTGCTTGCCGTTCAACGAATGTTTCACAGCAGCAATGGCTGACATCTTCGTCACTCACTCACCCAGATAACACTGGCTGCAGAGGGGAGCACTCCATAGTATTCTGGTTGGCGAGTTCTGCATCCCATCATGTGCTAAACTCTAAAGAGCAAATCATTGTCATCTGATTGCATAAGAATCAGCGTTCTCCGGTCCTCATGCCCAACATGCAGACACACAACCAGACATAACACACATACATGTGCAGTACCCGGAAATATTTCACTCACACTGCAGCCTGAGCTGCAGGAATGGGAATGAGACAAATTAGGCAAAATGAAAACCCAGCTGTGTTTTTCAGGTGAGCACAGTATTCGTTGAAATAAAACGCAATCCAAGCATTCAGCACGGCTGCCTTCTGCTACCTCAGTGATGTTCATGTGCTACTGAAGAACTGGTTCAGTACAACAAAAGCACTTTGTATTTACACAGCAAAACAGGAAAGTCTGCAGACGCTGTGATTGTAGCGCAATACAAAAAATATCGTACTTAGAAAGCACATTTAACAGAAAAGGCTTCTCTGGTTGTCTCAGAGACCTAAGAATGTTGAGAGGAGGTACTAGAAGGCATTGCAAAAAGTGGCATATGAAATGATTATGCAATGCAAAGCACCAGAGGAGCAAAGAAGACATGGGATTTAGGAAAGGAATTCCAAATTGGAACTTGGACAGATGAAGGCACGATGCATTGTTGTATAAAGAGGTACGTGGAGTCAGGCACGGAATTCTGGAGATGGATGACATGATAGAAAATATCAAGATAAGTATTTAAATTACAAATGCTGGGGAACCTTGAAGCAAAGCAATTACCAAAATTGACAGCATGAACAAAAAAGAGTGAGTGTGGGCTCGGGGGTGAATAGCAGATGAGCTGGGTTTGGCGGAGAATAAAGGATGACAAGTGTATTGCTGAGTGTTTCAGCAGCAGGTAACCCAAGGCAGACAACGCTACCAAGGTTACAATGAGCTCCTGGAGGAACTCAGCAAGTCAAGGCAGCATCATGGGTAGAAATGGTCAGTCATTATTTCAGGTCAGGACCCTTTATTGAGACTAAAGTAGGAAGGGGGAAATGATATTTCATGTGGGAAGGGGGGAAATGATATTTCATATATGAAGAGGAAAAAAAGCTGGACAAAGGTCTGCTATTCCCTAAACTTTCCCCTTTCACCCTTAACCCATTTGTCTCTCACCTCCCCTCAATGGAAAAAGCCGACCTACATTTACTCTGTCTGTCCCCCTCATAATTTTAAATACCTCTTATCAAATCTCCCCTCATTCTTCTACACTCCAGGGAATAAAGTCCTAACCTGTTTAACCTTTCCCTGCAATTCCGTTCCCGAAGTCCAGCCAATATCCTAGTAAATCTTCTCTGCATTCTTTCTATCTTATTCTTTCCTGTAGTTTGGTAACCAAAATTGCACACATTATTCCAAATTTGGCCTCACCAATGTCTTATAACTTCACCATCACATCCCAACTCCTGTACTCAGTACCTTGATTTATGAAGGTCAATGTGCCAAAACTCTCTTTACAACCCTGTCCACCTGTGACACCACTGTCAGGGAATTATGTATCTGTATTCCCAGATCCTTCTGTTCTACCACACTCCTCAGGGCCCAACCATTTACCGTGTATGTCCTTTCATGGTTTGTCCTTCCAAAATGCATCACCTCACACTTGTCTGCATTAAATTCCATCTGCCATGTTTCAGCCCATTTTCCCAGCTGGTCCAGATCTCTCCGCAAGCTTTGAAAACCTTCCTCTCTGTCCACAACACCTCTAATCTCAGTGTCATCTCCAAACTTCCTGATCCAATTTACCACATTATCATCCAGATCATTGATATAGATGATAAACAACAATGGTCCCAGCACCGATCCCTGAGGCGCATCACTAATCACAGGCCTCCAGTCTGAGATGCATCATCCACCACTACTCTCTGGCTTCTCCCATCCAGCCATTGTTGAATCCAGTTCACTACTTCACCATGAATACAGAGCATCTGAACCTTCCTGACTAACTTTCCATATGGGATCTTGTATAATTTACCTACTACTGTCATCAGCCTCACCAGCCTTTTCAGGGTAATTTCCATGGTGACTTTTAGTGCCTTTTTTTTGACTCTTACCTTGCTTTTTCCCCCTCTTGGTATTGCACAGTCAGTTGTTGTATATGTTCTCTGACAATGAAATCTGATTTTGAAATAGAAGGCTCGAGGTGTGTGTGTATGTGGGTTTTATCAGATTGAATTCAACTTTCTCAAATGCAGTATTTCATGCTTGCAATACAGCAGGACTATTGTTCCTTGTTAATCAGCCTAAGATAATGCACCAATACAGAACTTCTTAGCATTTCCCATGTTCAGAATCAGGGTTCATGCACTTTCAATCCATCATTTAAAAACTCTTACTTCTAAAAGTTGCACCTACATGCAGAGCTAGTTGGGAGTTTGCATCACAACTGGAAGTTCATCTGCCATTTTTGGAAATGAGACCGTTTTCTCGGAAGCCTGCCCTTGATTCATACTGAAAAAGATGTCGAATATTGCTGCCAATGGTTGCTCTTTCCTGACATTCATGTTTTGAAGACCTCCATGTTTGGGCCCAGTTTTGAAGCCTATATTAATAAGGAAAGGATATCAACGTAGTGATGAGATGTGATCTCATGATGGAGAACTGGAATCAATTTGGTTCGAGCTTAAAAAAAGCAAAGGGGAGAAAAAAGTTGTTTTTTTAATTGGTCAGTAAACAGTAAAATCCTCATGATCGGAATTCAAACGGAAACTCAAACAACCAGCACAAAAAATAATCGAGGAAATTAATAAATACATAACTTGAATCAATAAGACCGGTGCGATGGACCCCATGGGGGAAGCGCTGAGACTTCATTGGACTCACGCAGGTTTGCCCCGCTGAAAGGGCAATGCCCTTCAATGCGCACTCAATCTTTTTGCTGTCTCCAGCCTGACTGGGACCCTGGCAATGGAGGTGAGCTGGGTGGCGCTGAGGGCCTGACCGGGACTCTGGCGTGGAGGTGTCGGGTTGCCCTGATGAAGATAGGAGCAAACATTCAGCCAGAAGACCACCCCAGTCGTGCCCCGCCCATAGCAGCTGTTTGAATAAAGTTGAGTTTGAATGAAATGGCGGCATGCAGGATGAAGAGCTGGCTGATGCCACTCACTGCTGGGGCGACTATCCCAAAATGTCTCCTACCCCTGCCTTGGTCAGAGTCTTTATCTTTATTAGTATTAAGTATATTAGTAGGCGTAATCTGTAAATTTGGGGGAGATGGGATTAATTATGATAGCAGCAGTGGTTAGTGATACACTGTTACAGTGCCAGCGACTGGGGTTCAAATTTAAATTTTACAAGTTAAGGGAATTACTTGATTAAAGTGAACTTTGCATAATTAAAGACTACAATACTTTTTTTTTCCAAATTAATTTACATTTTGCATTGTCTTTTGAACGATGTATTCTTAATGCAGATCTATTAGTTGGGCATTGGAAGAATGAGTCTCAGTCACCATAAAATTTGCATATCTGGCACCCACAATCCCTGCAGGTCCTGGATAATGGGGATTACTGTACTTGCAATATTGGGCACCACATAAATCAGGAAATTTGAGCAGAATGTAACAGGGTTAATCATGGGGGACTCGCATCTAAATATAGATTGGACAAGCCAAATTAGCATTAACAAGGTTGAGATCAAATTCATAGAATGCATAGGAGCGACATACGGAGCAACCAAGGGAAACGATATTTCAGATCTTGTTTTGTGCAATGAGAAATGGCTGATTGATAATCTTCTTGTAAATGAATCTTTAGGGAAGAGTAACCAGAATATAACAGAACTTGACATAGAATTTCAAAACTCTTAGAGTTCACTCTGAAACTCTGGTCTTAAATTTTAACAAGGAAATGAATGCTAGTGAGTTGATTGATCTGGCTGTGAGCAGGCAACTCTAAGCACCAAAATGGTGCAAAAACTGGGGTGAAAATTCCTTAAAGGCCCAAAAATGCAAATGGAAAAGTGATTCATCCACAGCTGGACAGAAGTTAAAGATAGTATTAAAGATCAAAGAAAGAGGTTTAGAAAGTCATGAGAACTGGCAGCCTGAGAATTGACAGCAATTTCGAACTCAGAAAAAGGGGACCAAAATTAAACATGGAATATGTAAGTAGACCAGCAGAAACATAAAAATGTTCTGTACGAGTTAATGCAACCACGTAAAAAGGACATGTAAAGGCAAAGATGGGACCCTCCCAGAAAGGGATCGGTGAATATATAATGGGGAATAGGGAAATGGCAAAGGAATTACTTTATTAATATAAATTAGACTAAATATAAATCTAACAAACAACACATTGTATTCCTCTTCGACAACCTCAAACTTAAAAGCATGAACATAGATTTTTCCAATTTTAAGTAACCCCACCCCATCTGATACCAGTGCTTCCATCTATCCTGGGGCCATCTTGACAATGCAAACACGAAGGCAGCTTGCCAATGGCTATATTTCGTTTGGAGTTTGCGGAGATTTGGCGTGTCATCAAAGGTACTGACTACACCCGCAAATTTCTACAGGTTGCAGCACTCTCTGATATGGAGGTGTCAATCCCTAGGACAAGGCAACAGAGGGTTGAAACCTTAGCCAACGCCAATATGGGTATCATTCCATTAAGGAAATCTACAGGAGGTGGTGTCTTAAGAAAGCAGCCTCAATCCTCAAGGACCCACACCATCCAGGCCATGCCCCCTTTACTCTGCTACCATCGGGAAGGAGGTACAGAAGCCTGCGGGTGAACTAGCCAACATTAAAACAGCATCTTCCCCTCAGCCTTCAGATTTCTCAATGGACAATGAACCAAAGACACGACTTCACATTTATATCTTCTTTTGCACTAATAATTTATTTTTAAATAGTGTATTTACAGAAATGTAATTTATAGAAATTTTTGCACCTGTAATGTACAATACTGCTGCCACAAAACAACAAATTTCGTGTCACATGTTCTTGACAATAAATCTGATTCTTCCTTACCAACTCCTGTACTTGCTTTTTCCCCACTAACTTTTTCCCACTAACCATTCCCCTGGTGCCCCCTCCCCCTTGTTGGTGATGTCACCACTATCTGTCTCCCCACCTCTCATGCATGCCCTATCACCTCTGAGCCCCTTCCCCAGCTCCTTTCCCCCTTATATCTATGTAATTGTACTTTGATAACTCAGACTGAAATATTGACTAACCTTATCTACCCATGGATGCCAAGTTCCTCCAGCAATTAAATGATGTGTCTGTTTTCACACAAGATGACCAAATAAAAAACAGCCAGAAATATTAGAAAACCAGCAGTTTCGTGAGAATGAACACGTTTTAGCCAAACATACAATGGAGCTAGACCCATTTACCTGTGTTTATCCCATACCCCCCAACCCTCTCCAGTCCATGTACCTGTGTAAATGTCTTTTCAATGTTTCTGTCTGCCATTCTTCTACCTCTGTCCATCATATTCCACCTCTGCCTGGTTTGCCAATCTCATGTGGGGCCCTGTCTCACCCCTTCTCCCCATCCTGTTTACACTGCTCCTGTACATCTTTAGTCCTAATGAAAAGGTTTAGCTCACCGATGCTGAGCTCCTCTGTCAGTATGTGTTTGGCTTCAGATTCCAGCATCTGTAGCCTTTCTTCTGTGTGTGTTTTAAATGTTATAGTTATACCCAGCTCCACGTCTTCCTCCAGCAACTCATCCTACATACCCACCACCCTGTGTGTGTAAAGGTTGACCCTCAGCTCTCTTTAAAATCTTACCCCTTGTACCTTAAACTTTTGAAATCCAGCATTGGACTAACCTCCCTTTGGAAAAAGAACATGACCATTCACCTCATCCAACCTTCATCATTTTACAATATAAAGGTTACCTCAGCCCCCATGCACCAGAGAGAAAATTCCCAGCTTAACCAGCCTTTCCTTACAACACAAGCCTTCCAGTCTCGGAAACGTCCTCGCGCATCTTTTTTGCACCTTTTCCAGGTTATCCTTTTTATAGTTAAGGCAACAAATACTATTAAATGCAGTCTGTCAAAAGTCTTGTAGTTTGGGGAAGGGGAAAGGCTGCGGTCTATAATGAAGGTTGTAGTTAAAGAACACCCTCGAATTTGGAAAGGAAAATTACTCGTGACCAACCTTCCGGAATCCTTTAGTAACATAATGAGAAGAATGAATGCAGGGGAACAGAAAAATGGTGTACACAAATTTTTGAAGGCTTTTGAGAAAGTGAAAGAGGTGTTTGGGTAACAAGATTTAGCACATAAAACTGTGGTAACGTGGCATTATGGAAGCAGAGGACTGGCGCAGGGCGTCAGAATACGAGGACACCACTCCCTATTTGAGACGGAGAAGCAGAGGAGGTGACCCACAGGACAGTGACCATGGCGGCAAACCAGTGAGGGGCTCTGAAGCTGAAGAGCACACAGGCTGTTGGTGAAACGAGGTGAGGAACCCATACAGGCTGTGGGCTGCTGGTGACTGCGGTCAAGGGATTCACACCTGCTGCGGACTGCTGTAGACTGGCTCAAGACTGAGTGAAGGGGTAGCAGGTATCAGAATTGGGATGCGAGAGGATTCTGAGGGCACTGAAAGGTTCCTCATCTTGTCGGAGCTTGAGCTGCCATTGATTTAGACTGGACTCTGTGCGGCTGCAGGGGGTGCGGGAGTGGCAAATCCACAGACACTCGGTGACTCTTCGGGGGGTGGGGAACTCTCTTTTGCTTCTCTTTCTCTGACTATGAGGCACTTCAGACAATTCCTGATGATGCCGAATCTGTCTGCCTTACAGCGGACAAAAACAAATTTCATGTAATATTGCAACAATAAATTATTACAACAATAAATTGAATCAAATCAAATCAGAAAGCAAAGAGTGCGTATAAACAGAATGATCTCAGGGTGTCAGGCAGCGGCTGATTGGTGCTTTGGGCCCATCTGTATGGAAGAGAGAGAGCCAAGGGCACCAAAAGTCATATTTCCAAGTTTGTAGTTAATATAAAACTCGGTTTTGCACCAAATTCATGGGATGAAGGAGTAAAAATGGCCTCAAAGAATATGTGAAAGCTGAGTGAGTGGGCAAGAACATAAGTGATGTGGAAAATTGTAATTTCATCCAATTTTGGTGCACAAAGTGAAAAAAGGTGGGTAGATTAAATAGTGACAGTCTGGGAGGTGTTCATGTTCAAAGGACAAGTGTTCACTGGTTACTAAAATCCCAAGTGCCGCGAGCAAGGGATTAGGAAGGATTCGAATGCAGTAGTAAGGAAAGTTCATCACAATTCTACAGCCATTTAGAGAGATTGTGCCTGGATTAACAATTTTGATCAGCCATTCTCAATGGAGTCCTACTGCCGGCCACAGCACATTGAAGTAAAAGCCTTGTTTTCTTTTCATCTCACATAACATAAATATTTGTTTTTTTCTGTGTAGTCAGTAGGAGAGAAGTACGGGAAAAATCAAAACTTGGCTGCTTCACAGGGAAGAGGGCCCCTAAACTTTGAGCAGAGTCCTGGGTCAGGGCGGGGTGGGTGGTGTGCCATAGCCGAAAAATTGTTGAGAATGACTGCCATTGAGGGCAGCAAGGATTCACTCAACTGGTCCCAGGCTTAGAGAGGAGGCTGAGAGAACAGCATTCTCTTCAGTTTACATTTGCAGAATTCTAAGAGGGCTTGACAAGAATGCAGAGAAGATGCTTCCAGTGCCAAGTGGTTTTGGGGCCAGGGAATACCATGTCAGAATAAATGGTTAGGGCTTCTTTATGAGTGAAATGAGAAAATATTTCTTTACCAACAAGGATGGTGAACATCTGGAGAGCTGTGGAGGCTCAATCAAAAAAGTGATAAAAAGATTTCTGGATATTTATGTAGTGTGGAACAGGGAAAGAGTGCAGCAAACTGGTACTGAGGTAGAAAGTCAGCCATGACCTCAGTGAAAAGAGACTGTCTGCTCCTGCTTCTTGCTGAGTATCCAATCAGCATCTTGCTTCGGTTTTTTCAAACAAGACAATGATGCTAATGTCACAGGAAAATAAGAGGAAAGGAAATGGTGAGGATTATATTGGAAAAGTGCTCAAGTGCACTTCAGCATTGGAGTCACCCAGTCCAGGTGGAAGACATTGGTTGCAGAAGGGAAAAGGGAAATAGCTGGGCCCTAGGCCAGAACCTTGTGATCTTCCTTGTACACAGGGGAGATGTCAGACAGTTCAATTTTGTTAGAATTCCTGATGTCTGGCAACAAGTGACCCACCTCTCAATTTCCAGAGACTCTCTACTATCTACAGTTCACAAAGTCAGAGCATGATGGAATACTGTATGTTTACCTGGGTGAGTGCAGCTTCGAAAACACTCAAAGGTCAAAACATCCCACTTGGGTGGCGCCTCATCCACCACCATCAACATTCATACCATCCACCAGCCTGATCTGTGACAGCATTATGTGGCGCTTACTCATTGCACTGCTTTAACTCCAGTTGTTTCTCCACCGGCTGGGGGGTGGGGCATTTCACTGTAACTGCTGTGTCCTTTCTTACTTTGGCCTTCTGTGCAATGTGAGTAGGCCACGAACAGACTGTCACCATGCAAAAGGTAACAATTGGCAATGGTTGGTGTGTTCACATGATGCTCAGAAAGTACACAGGGAGTTCTGCAGAGCATGACATTAGAATTACATTACTCCATCCTCTTTACAAGTTTGATGGCAACATTGAAGAGATACATTCCATTCCAATTGGACAACAAATCTTTAATGGAACGTGCTCCAAGTCAGCCATATGGAAAACGATTACAGTTCCCCACCAAGGAGCTGGGTGGGTTACTCAACGTGCTGAAAACCCTGTTTCATGCTGAATCTCTTTATGATTGCTTCTATGACCACTTCAACCATCATGGACAAGGCCAGATGACATCAACTCCTGCAGGTTCCCCTCCAAGATACACCCCATCGTGAATGTGAACTAGACCATTGTCACTGGATGAAAATCCAGAAAACCTGGCCCCAACCAAAATAACCCCCAGCACCAGAATAACTGCAGTGACTTGAGATGATGGTTCCCCATGACCTGCTTAAGAATGGGCAAAACCGATCATCTAGTAAAAACAAAGAAATGCTAGAAGAACTTAGTAGGTCCCACAGTGGCAATAGGGGGTAAAGATATTTAACTGACATTTCAGGCCTGAGCCCTTCTTCAAGTATCCTATGGTCGTTGTGAGACCTGCTCCCATAGAGGCCATTTGGTAAAATCATACAAAAATGTCTAAGAAAGAAAGACACGATTAAAGTGGATATAGCAGGATGAATTCAAAGCTGATTGAGGGTCTGGGCTCTGATTATGACTGATTATCAGCAGAAAGATATGATCTGAAGTCTGACCTGTACAATGCCCACATTATTCCCTCTGTTGGCCATTTCATTGTATTTGGCACCAAACATGGGAAGCAGGACTCACCTCTAAGTTGAGAGCGGTGTACCGCAAACATGTTTATGGCCATCAGCTGCAGCATCCGTGTGTTGCCGATGGGGGATGGGCTGTACTGAAGCAACACTCGGAATTCCTTCAGAACGTTGGCAGCCACTGATGGAAAGGTCTCCATTCTGCAATAAGAATAAACAATTCACACATTCTGCAGTATTTTTCACAACCCCAAGAGATTCCAAAGCTAATACATGCAACAGTCGAAGAAGAGAACAGGGCCGTTAATTTGTACCGAGCAATACTCCAAAAAGACAATAACAGAAATTTACAGCAGCGAGCACCGCCAGCCAACATGCTCTCAGCGCATAACTTCAGTTCCCCACAACATCCTAGCAAGTCTCTTCTGTAGCCTCCCTACTGCCATCACATCCTTCCTGTGGCAATGTGATCAGAACTGTACAGATAACTCGAGCTGTCTGAAGGTGATCTCTCAGCTTCCGTACATGCTCCTTTACAAATAAAGGCATACACCGCTGAGCCTTCTCGTTTACCTAATCTACCTGGCTACCATCTTCATGCACCCTATTTGTCTCCATCCCACCAGTTCCCCTGTATTTTTAACCATCCATAAATGCAATTGTTCACACTAATGCACATGAAATAAAGAAAAATTGGCAAACTGGATCAAAAAGTGACTTGGCAACAGGAGACAATGAAACTAATGGATAGATTTTGGGATTATATGCCTGAGACTAGAGGTATTCCACAGGGATCAATGTGGGACCTTCGCTGCTTGTAATGTTGATGAATGATTTGAATACAGATGTGGGAGATGACGTGATGAATGGCTGAGTTGTTGATCGTGTGGAAGTAGATCCTTGAAAGTGGCAATGAAGGTAACTAGTGAAAACACAGAAATACTGAAGGAACTCAGCAGGATTTGCAGTATCCATAGAAGGTAAAGTTATATAACCAACATTTTGGACCTGAGCCCTTCTTCAAGGTATCTATTCAGGTAACTAACATGATTAAGAAGACATATATTTAGGGGAATTATGCTCCAACTTTACAAAATCTTGGTTAGATCTCAGCTGCAGAACTGCATACTGTTTTGGTTACCAAGATGTAGGAAGGATGGTATCATGCTGAAGAGGGTGTAGTGGTGATGCACCAGGATGGCGCCTAGAATGGAGCAGTTTGGTTATGAGGATAGATTGGAGAAACTGTGGTGGAGGAAACTGAGAAGTAGCATGATACAATTATACAAAATTGAGGGTATAGGTAGATTACAGAAACTTCCCCTTTATCAGAGGCAGGAATGCACCACTTGAAAGGGGGTATCCAGATGAGTATTTGAATTGGTTTGGCATAGAGGGCTATGGAGCAAGTGCTGAGAGATGGGATTAACTGGTTGGCATGGATGAGATGGGCTGAATGGTATGGTTCCAGGCTGCAAAAATTCTTTGATTCTGAGACTTGGTTGCCAGTGCAATCTGGCTCACACTCTGCCTCCCCAAACAGTCTTTGTGCAGATAAACCTCCTACATTAATACAAATATAGATCATCTTGAAAGAACCATAATCACTGATATAGGTTGAACCTCTATTATCCGGTGCTGTGGTCCAGCACGTTTTTAATCTGCCGCCGTTAGTACAAACTCTTTAAAGGCAACGTGGGACCGTAAAGGTTGAATCAGCTCCGATCAGGACTGGGATTCAAGCCCTGTGTTGTCTTTAAGGAGTTTGTACTAATGGTACAAACTTTACAGCATCTGCTATCGAGACCGGGGTTTGAGTCCCACACTGTCTCTAAGGAATTTGTACTAATGTCCCGATCGCTGGCACTGTAAAGGCATTGCTCTAACCACTATACTAACCATTCCACCCCACTGTATTATTTCCTGTTTGAAGCTTTGTTCCACCTTTAATGTGTTTACATAGGGGGTTCCTTTCGGGGTCAATTTCTGTTTTCCGCCATTTTTTGTGGTCCGGAAATGGCCAGGTCCCAAAGTTGTTGAATTACAGAGGTTCTACCTGTAAAGGGGCTGAGGCCACTATCTTTGTTTTCATCTCTTTTTACAGCTCACTACTTCATGTGGGTGGCTCTTGGCTCCATGGTTCATTCAGCCTCTCCATTGTTGGGAACCTCTCCCTCTCCCATCTATGAAGCAATGACTGTGGACTCTTCGCCATTTCAACAGTTAACCAAGGAATAGGGTCAAAAGCCAAGTCCACTGCCAATGTAACAAAGCTGCGTAATGGCAGATGTTACCGGCACTGGCTGTTGTCAGTCTCTAAAATGCATGAGAAGCCTGCCTTCTTCCTGAAGAGGGGTGAGTAGGTAGTGTTTCTGGCCCTGAGTTCCAGAAGCTTACTGCCAGTGGAAACCACCACACAGCACATGGCAATCTCAAGGAGTTCTTCCTACCCCACAAACATCAGTAAGGGGAAATGAAGTCAGTGAGCATCCCTACCCCACATCTTATTTTGCTATCAATTCCTTGTGCATCTGGAGGAGGAGAACATGACTGAAAACTTCAACAACAATCTTTCCAGCCCCTTGGATGGTGAGTGGTCTTCTGTCTGCAAAGAGCTGTGGAAAATACCCAAGAGCTACCCAACGGTACCACTGGCCAATCAGCGATCTCCTTTTATTGAAAGCCACACCCCATTGTCCAGCAACCAGCCAATCAGGTGCATGCCCACCCACAATCCTGAGTATGCACTGTCATTGGCTGGCCCCGGTAACTGGGAAATTCAAGCCATATCATTTGTCCCTGCTCTGCAGAGAGAGAGATATATTTAAGTCTGAGCAGGCTCTTTCTCTCTCTCTCTTCTTCCTCCACTTGGCGATGCTCCTGCTTCCTGCCTAGATCGTGGTCACTACAGTGGAGACCATCTGTGAGAACTGCAGGTAATGGGCCACTGTGCTCCCTAAGGCTAGCCCAGGGTATCCTGGGAATACCAGAGCAGAGCCACAGTCCTCCATATTCCCCAGGGTGGGAGGCTGTGAAATGCCTGTGGGTAGCCTTGATGCAAGGGTACATTTCCCCTCAGGGTCTATCATTGAGGGAATCCTCCCCTCTTGCCTCTCTCTACACTGAGCCCCTTGCTTCCCTGATGAGTCCCACAGTTGGGTGCGAGTCAGCGTGAGTGTGTGAGTGCGTGAACGGGAGAGCCATTGCACTGTTTTATTGTTCAATTGGTTATCAAATAAAGATCATTGGTAATTGTGATTCAAGTCGGAACTTGCTTTCTGCTGCACTCCACGAACCTTTCCAGACAATACACCAACCTCTGGGCAACCAATACCCACGGAAATGCTGCTGCCTCTCCCAATTGCCCACAGCAAAGACAATAAATAGCAGAATCAAATCACAGGTAAGGAAGGTGCAGAGAGAACTTAAAGAACTCGATGTGACCCAGAAATATTTTTGCATTGTTAGCATTTATTGTCCATTCCTAATTGCCTATGCAAAGGTGGTGATGAGCTGCCTTCGTGAATCACTGCTGTCCCTCTATCGGTGCTGCCGCAGTCCTATTTGGCAGGGAGTTCCAGGATTATTGATGATAGAGGACTGGCGATATATTTCCAAATCGGGTTGGTGCATGACTTGGAGGGGAACCTGCAAGTGGTGATGTGTGCCTGAAACTGCGGCCCTTGCCCTTCCTGGTGGCAAAGGCCACAAGTTTGGGAGGTGCTGTAGGAGTAGGCTTAGCGAGCATGTGGTGCATTGCCCTTGTTCCTTTCAATAAAGTTACATTAAAATAAATAGAACCAAAAAGCGCACACATACAAAATGGGAATATGAGCACTGAAAGATTGATGTGGTAATTGAGAGGCTGTAGGTTTCAAGCAGGAGATAAGAAGGCTCAGAGAATCTCTCACTTTATATCACCACGTTACAAAAGGTTGGCACATTTAACCAATCATGTTCATGACGCTTGAAGCTGCAGCTGAACAAGACCTTGGGCATCTAATGGGAATGATAAGAGCTCACTGTTGAAGCTTTTCCTGAAAAATGAGGGACTAACTTAACAGCACATAAGGCACTGAAAGTACAAAAGGGATTCTGACATTCTTTTTGCATGAAAGCCACAAAAGCTGGCTGAGAAACGTGCTTTCACTGAAGTGAGGTTTCACTGTAGAATAACATGCCCCTCTGACAATCTTCAACCCAACAGTAATGAACATCACAGGTAGAAGGATCTCAGTCACCACTCACCTATGCCAGTACATGGACTTAGACCTGAATGCTCGCCAACAGAAAGTCTTGCTGCTTCGTTATTGCCAGGCTATTAAGTGCTGCTGAGTATAAACACACACCAGATCCAAGCTCGACTCCAATCTAAACAGGAAAATTCCAATGCATAGCTTGTGCTCCCTTCCATTGAGAGAATACCAATTCACGAGGTTCATTGGGGCAGCCCTTGTTCTGAATCACAGACCCATCAAAACAGGGTAAATACAAGAACACTGCTCACTTTTAATAGCAAACTGAAGAGTTTTCTTTTACATTTCTCTCTCCAGCATTGATAGCAAACTTGGACACCATATAGCACATCCTTTCTTAGAAGCACTTCTGAATGGTCGACATGTACCCACCAATTTACAAAGCCAACGTGACATGGATGTTTCCCTCCAAGTCCTTCAGTATCGTGCCTCCTTCCCTTGAAAATGAACAATATTGGCAAGACCGTATTGATAGGTCTGCCATTGAGGCTCTAAAAAACTGGTGGTCCTTCTCATGCACCACTGAAATCTTTAGGTTATTCCATACACATGTTCTCCGTATGCAGTTTACTGAAGGATAGGGTAATATTGCAATATTTCCCAGTTGATATGAGTAAGATAACTTATAGGGCAGGAAATGCTGTCCTTTCCCATTCTGTCAAATTTTTCCGGTAAAATGTAGAAATGATTTAATTTACTAAAATGCTCGAGTTTTGACTCCAGTCCCATTTTGGCACTGGGAGCTGGTGACACTAGTGTGGACCCAGAGAGAACGGGGAGCGCAGACACAGTGCTCCCCAAAGGGTCTTAATGCCCAGTACTCCTCCCAACGGCTCAAAACAGGCTTTAAATGGTCTGTTAAAGTAAATGACAGTGTTTTATTTTAAAACCCGTGACCACAGGTTCTAGGCCCAAGGTGGAGGCACCTGTGCTCGGCAGCGGCCAAGAGGCATTGCAGTGACCCCAGTGGTGGACTAGCGAGGGACTTTGCAGGTAATGAGCTGCTGGCGATTCACACCAGACTGTGGGCTGCTGGAGGTTGGCTCATGAGAACCAAGTATTGGAACTTGGATTTGGTTGCTGAGGGCAACAATGGTTTCCAAAGGGTCTTGGGGGCTGAAGCCTTCCTCATTCTGGAGGTTTTGATCTGGCCTTGGATTGCCAATGTTTTGGAACCTGTGCAGGAGCGCTGGAGGCAAACTCAGTGACTCTGAGGGGGCTCTCTTTTGCTTCTCCTTCTCTATGGCAGACTAAAAGCAATTTCATGTAATATTGCATTTCTGTTTTATTACATGTCAATAAATAGTATCTTATTTGATTTCAACAGGTACTCTAATTCTCTGCACTTTTCCAGTCACTAGATTAGTCTAATTCCTGCCTTCCATTGCCATGAGACACCAGCACTAATTGGAAAAAGAACTTGTCTTCATGAGAATTTAATCCTTGTATCTTATACAATGATTTGAGCAATTCTCAACCCTTGGGCACAATCTAAAAATCATTAGCCCAAACTAATTTCCTTTTGGATTCTGGAGCATATCCCATCTAATCCAGGTGCCCTGTGCATATTTAATACTGCAAATTTCTCCATAACTCAGGTCCAACTGATCTGGACATGTGTTCCACATTTCTGATCCAGTGTGACTGCATCTGGAATGGGTCCAAAGTCCTCACTTGAGAAGACTGATGTGCTGCCATTTCCTGATTTCCCCATGACATTTGCACACAATTTAGCCGAGAAAGGACTGACCCGGAATTCACCACTCTGCCAACTTCATACCTATCATAAAGTAAAACTAAATTAGCTGGCTGTCACCAATAATCCCATTTTCTGAATGTCTTTTGCAAGAAACATTGTAAGATGGGAGACCACTTGAATAGTTTCACATCCAGGCACTTACGAAATCCTGCCTTATCCTGAGGACTGGACAATCATGAAACCAAGAGAGCTACAGGTTAAGAAGAGTCTCCAGACATCAGCGGAAAAGTATATTCCATGAGACTCAGATTTCCAAATAATAGTTATTGTCCTGCAGTCACATAGCTGGGTATGAACAACGCCATTCTCTTGCCCACAACAAGGTGAGTCTCCAAACTGATGCTACCCTACTGCATAGAGGTTCCTGAATGTAGACAGTCATCATATGAGAACAATTCCTGAAACAGATGCTGGAATCTGAAATAAAGCAGAAATACTCAGCAGGTCAGGCAGCATCTGAAAAGAGCAACAATGTTTCAGGTCAACAATCTTTCACCGGACAATAATCAGGCCTACCACACATATTTATCGACGGATTCCAGATTGTTAACTTCAAATGGGCTTGGTGCCAACATTCATCACAGTCTGAAGTAAAGAATACTTATCGTAACACTGCATTCTCAACTCAACAAACACCACTTGTTTTGTCAGAAGATGCACAGGATAGAAATGTCAAATTTCAGCCTAATGCCAAGCTTCCCCACAGCCAGTGGTTGCATCAGGGGCACTAGGTTGTCTACCATGCATTTCAGGAACAGGCAGAATCCTGGATTGCAACAGCTGTCTCATACAATTGTCTGAGATGAATCACAATTTGATGCCTAGTGCCACAAATCTGGAATAGTAAGTTTAAAGTTCTCTGCTCAGGAGAGGCAGGAAATTCAGTGCAGAGAAGAAGTAGAAAATCTTGTGAAGCAGTGCGAGAATAACAACCCAAGTCTCAACGTGGACAAGAATAAGGAGATGATCATGGACCTCAGGAGGACCAGGGTCGAGTGGTGGACAGAGAAGAGAGTACCAAGTTCCTTGGAGTCCACTTAAGAATTGACCTATCCTGGATACAAAACATCTCACTCGTTAGGAAGACGCAACAGCTGCACTCCCCAAGGCTGAGGCAGACAAGGGCAGTGTCTGGAAGAGATACTGAAGTCTTGGCAGCCCATTCATTTTAATGCAGTTGACCCTGTCCTCGATCTTTCCCGCAACTATCCTGTCAACTTTCTCCTGAAGCTCTATTGATAGTGTCCTGGCCGGATGCATCACAGTGTAGTACAGTTGCTGTAGAGCATCACATCGGAGATCAATCTAAAGGACCATAAGAGCGGCAGAGAGGATCACTGGGGTCATCCCATCGGTGAGTTATTTAAAGAGGGATTGCAAAAACACTGAGCAACTTTCAACCACTCCCGTCGGGAAAGAGATCAGAGAAACAGCTTCTTCCCACGGGCAGTTAATGACTGATTTTTTTGGGGAATATTTTATTTATAATTTTCCAGACTTGGACACAATCAACACTGATTACAATTTATTCAAATCCATACTATAAAAATTCCTCTGTTGAGTCCAAATTTATCCCCTTCCCTACCCTCCCATGATACATGACATTTAATGTATAACTAGTCAAAAAAAACTCACAAGACAATAAAAACATTCACTACAACAGAATAAGTAATATATCAGGGAGTTAAAGGTTGGTCGCGGCATGGTGGCCTGGGTTCAGGCCGATTTCTTTTCCTGACTTTACCTGGCTGGAATGAGACTGCCCAATAATACTTTTTGAGGTCCAGCATCCGTAAACTATCCAGACCGTAATCCCAGGTCAATTTCTCCATAGAGAGCCTGGCTACTTTCTCGTTCCATAAAAATGTTCTTAACCGTGAAAGCAGGTTCTGGGGCAATGCTACAGGCAGTGTCTGGAAGAGATACTGAAGTCTTGGCAACCCATTCATTTTAATGCAGTTGACCCTGTCCTCGATCTTTCCTGCAATGGGGTGTAATTTAACGTACAGATTATTTAAATTGTTATCTATTCTAACTCCTAGGTATTTGATCCCATTTAGCGCCCACTTTAAGTAACAGTTCTCTTGACACTGACTATAGTCCCCTCTTGTGAGTGGCATAATTTTGCTCTTGTCCCAGTTGATCTTATACCCAGAAACCTTCCCATAGTCCTCCAGGGTAGAGCGCAGTTTGGACAGCGATTTCATTGGGTCTTTCAGATACACCAACACATCATCAGCAAGTAGGTTGATCTTGTGTTCCTCTTGGTCTACTTTATAGCCCTTGAAGTCTGGATCCCAACAAATGGCCTTGGCCAATGCTTCCAAAGCCAGTATGAACAGAGCTGTAGTTAATGGACACCCCTGCCAACTAGACCTAGTCAGTGGGAAGGCTGAGGAAACTTGCTCATTGGTCACAACTTTCGCCTTGGGCTTGTGATATAGCGCCCATATGCAATTAATAAAAGTTGGCCCTAGCCCCAATTTCTCCAGCACTTTAAATAAAATACCTCACTTCACTCTGTCAAATGCATTCTCTGCAACCAAGGCCATGGCAAGACCCTTCTTATTTCTGGTTTGTGCCAGGTGTATATACTCAACCATCTACCAATGTTATCTACTGCCTGTCTTTCTTGTACAAAACCCACTTGATCTTTATTTATTAGCTTTTGCAAATACTTTGTCAATGTATTTGCCAGGACTTTGGCTATTATATTCTGTGTTTAATAACGAAATTGACCTATAAGAAGATGGCAACTATGGATCTTTGTTTTTCTTTAGAATTGTTGTAATAATTGCTGTTGAAAAAAAATCCAGGAGCATATGAGTCTCCATTGCCTGATGTACCACCTTCATATAAAGAGGCATCAGTAAATCTTTGAATTCCTTATAGAACTCAGATGAAACCCATCCTCCCTCGGAGACCTGTTAGTTTATAATGAGCTCAGTGCTTTCTCTATCTCGTCATCTAAGTCTTCCTGCTCTTCTAAATCCAAATTTGGCAGCTCTATCTTGGACAAGAACTCACCAATTATGTACAACCTCCCCACCAATTCTGATTTATATAAACCATAATATTCTCAGAAGATATCATTAATTTCCTTCGGTTTATAGGAGACCCTATCTTTCCCAGCTTGGACCACACTGATTGTTCTCAAGGCTTGCTCAGTCCTCAACTGCCATGCGAGGACTTTGTGGGCTCTCTCCCCCAATTCGTAATATTTTTGTTTTGATCTCAGTATGTTCTTTTCCATACTGTACATTTGAAGCGTGTTTTATTTCAGCTTCATATTTGTAATAGCCCTTTATTGGTCTTCTGATACAGGAAAGGAAGTCCTTTTCCAAACGGACAATTTCCTGCTCTAATTCAAGCACCTCCTTCTCATATTCATTTCTTACTGTTCTAGTGTATCCTACTGTTCTAGTGTATCCAATTATTTAACCCCTCAGATACGCCTTGATGGTGTCCCAGAGGAGAAATTTATCTGGAGTAGAGGTGGAGTTGGCCTCACAGAACAAATCTATTTGCACTCTTATAAAACTACAAAATTCCAGTTTCATCAACAGCAATGGATTAAGATGCCATCTATAAACTGTTTCCTGTTTGTCTGGCATTTCAACCATTATCACCAAGGGTAAATGATCTGAGAGAAGACTTGTCGCGTACCTAGCTCCCATGATCCTACCTTCTATATGGTCTGAAGCCAAGAAAAAAATCTATTCTAGAGTAGGAGTCATGTTGCCTTGAGTAGAAGGAATAATCTCTCTCCCTTGGGTGCTTCTGCCTCCATATATCAACCATATTCAGCTCCTTCATACCCTCAATGGTTGCTCTTGCCACCTTTGTTTTTGTTATTTTATTTGCTGATTTATCCAAGTCAGGATCCAGACAAAAATTAAAGTCTCCCTTCCTTCTGCCAATCTCAGGAAAATATCCTGCATTAATTTTTCATCATCGAAGTTAGGAGCATATATTTTTACTAAGGTCCAGGATTCCAAGTATATCGACGGTGCACCAATACAAATCTACCTGCTTTATCTACAGTTGCACTCCGATCTCTCACCAGAACATTCTTCCCTATCAAGATTGCAACCCCTCTTGCCTTCAAACTGAACAAGGAGGCTATTACCTGGCCCACACACCCTCCTTTTACCTTTTGATGCTCTTGTTCAGTCAGATGGGTTTCCTGGAGGAAGGCCAGTCTACACCCATTTTTTAATGTGTGCCAAGACCCTTTTTCTTTTAACATTTCCATTTAGACCATTAACATTAAAGCTAACACACTTTATGCTCTTAGCCATCGCCCCTAGGGCTACCAGTATAGTAGTCCTTCCACACCTTCGCCACCCCTAATTCCCACCTCAACCCATCGATCACCCTCAGCCAACCGTGTCCAGTCGCCAGAATTGCTGCAAACTTTAGGTTAAAAAAAAACAAGGACTCAAAAATTCAACTAATGAAAGACAAAAAGGCATAGCATCGATGAAAAGTATAATAGACCCACTGGTTAACCCCCAAGCAACTCCCCCTTCCCACCTATATTCCATCCCTCGCTTCCTTTGGTGGCCATACCCTTAATTTGCCACCATCCCTCTCAATATAATAGGTTGTGCATCCCGCATTCATACTCCTCCCCTCCTCACCCTTCTGAGCACCCTAGATCTCATCTTTCCCCCTTGTCATTTTGTATATTTACTTTTTCTCCTCCCTTTTCACTACATGAAAATAACATGTAGTTGTGCCAAAATACCATTACTATTTACAACAGATTTTTACATTACCATTATTTATTCCCCATTTTCACTATTGATTTTCTCTCTCCCCCCTCCCCCCCCGCCCCAACCATGACCAATAACTCTTAGGCAAACTGCTGAGCCTTTCCTAGTTCAGATAGCAACTTTTTGTCCACCCACCTCCCCACCCCCCCCCCCCCCGGCATTATTATTTTCAGGGTGGCTGGATACCTCAACACACATTCATAGCCTTTTTGCTTTACTAACCTTTTGACCGGTTCAAATTCCTTCCTCGATTTCAAAAGTGTTGAACTAACATCAGGGTAAAAAATATTTTACCCCCCTCAATCTCCATCAGGCTCCCACTCTTTTTTGCGTTGACTACAGACGCTCTCAAAATTTTCTCTCTATCTTGGTAACGCAGCAACTTTACCAAATTTGAGCGGGGTCTCTGCCCAGGGTTTGGTTGTGGGGGGGAAAAAAATCAGTGAGCCCTCTCTATTTCTATATTTTCACCCAGCACATTCCTGCCCAATATTTCGGGGATCCACCTCCAGAAAAAAATCTACTGGGTTTCTCCCCTCCGTGCCCTCTTTTAATCCCACTATCTTTATATTGTTTCTGCAACTGAGCTTCTCCAAGGTGTCTAGCTTGGACCAGATATGCTCCATTTCCTTCATCAGGGCATCTATTTTTTTCTCTATTTTACTTATCTCGTCTTCATCAGCACCCACTCTGTCCTCAGCCTCTTTCATTCTTCCCAATAAACAGGGAGAGCCTCCTGCATTTTATCCAACTTTTCTCCCATGGTTTGGGCTCTACTGTCCACTACTTTAAATAGTCTGTGCTCCATGGTGGCCCAATGCCTCCATCATATCTTGCAGAGAGGGCTCCATGCACCCCCCCCAACCACCCCGACCTGCTCTGTGCCCCAGGTAAGACTCTTCCAGGCCTTCTGGCTTCATAGGGTTTCCTTCAACTGCCGTCACTTCTACCCCGTCGCTGTTGCTGTCCTCATCCTCATTGCACAAACACACCACACCATCCGATTCGACCTTGTGGTCCTCTAGGCGCCCCTAGCCCTGATTAGGCTCTTCAATTGAGCACCTTGGCCCCCTTGCTTCTCGTTCGCTGCACTTGCCATCTGTGTGTAATGCGCGTCAAAAGAACCAAAGACTCGTTGATCCAAACCAAGGCTTTTATTAACTAAAAGACTGGAGGATATCACAAGTAGGTCGGTCGACCAGTCCAGAATGACCTGGTCTGGCTTGGAGCAATCCTTTAAGACCTGCCAGTAGGTGTGGCTACACTCTCAGCCAATCACAGTCATCCTACACCACCATCTGTACATATGTACATATACACATTGGGCTGATAGAATCTGTACTATCAGGCTTGAGAGTCACACACAGTGCAAACTCTCCCAGCCTAGCGATCCGCTCCTTCACTTTGCCACCATTGCCCTCATCGTCCACTGCCTGAGAGTCACACACAGCGTGAACTCCCCCAGCACAGCGGTCCTGCTCCTCCATCTCACGGTCATCACATTCGCTATCACGCGCAGCGCGTGCTCTCCCAATGAGAAGATCCCACTGCGGAAGAGAGGGGGGGTCCCAAAGCTTTCCCCCTCCCTGGTAGTCTTTAATAGACAATAGACAATAGACAATAGGAGCTGGAGTAGGCCCTTCGGCCCGTCGAGCCAGCACCGCCATTTTACAGATCATGGCTGATCACTACTATCAGTACCCCTTTCCAGCCTTATCCCCATAACCCTGAACTCCTTTGCCCACTAAAGTCTTATCTAACGCTCTTTTGAACATAATCAGCGAATCTGCCTCTACCACCCTCTGTGGCAGAGCATTCCACAGATTCACACTTCTCTGGGTAAAAAAATGTTTTCTCATCTCCGTCCTAAAGGGCCTACCCTGTATTCTTAAACTATGCCCTCTGGTCTTCGTCTCCCCCATCATTGGGAACAAGTAATCCGACTTCACCCTGTCTATCCCCCTGATGATTTTGTATACCTCAATCATGTCCCCCCTCATCCTTCTAAACTCCATCGGATACAAGTCCAGTTTTTCTAGCCTTTCAGCATATGTCAACCCCGCCATCCCTGGAACTAACCGTGTAAATCTGCGCTGCACATCCTCTATAGCTAGTATGTCCTTCCTCAAAATTGGAGACCAGAACTGGACGCAATACTCCAGGTAGGGTCTCACCAGGGCCCTGTACAACTGCAGAAGGGTGTCTCTGTTCCTATACTCCAATCCCCTCTTTATGAAAGCCAACATGCCATTTGCCCTCTTCACAGCTTTCTGAACCTGCATGTTAGCCTTCAGTGACCGGTGAACAAGTACACCCAGATCCATTTGCTCCTCCCCACTCCCGAGCTTGTCTCCATTTAAATAATACTCAGCTTTCCTATTATTGCCCCCAAAATGGATAACCTCACATTTGCTCACATTGAACGTCATCTTCCATTCAGCAGCCCACACCCCCAACCTGTCCAAGTCCCTCTGCATTTTCCTGACATCCTCCTCACACCCCACACCGCCACCCAGCTTAGTGTCATCTGCAAATTTGCTCAAGTTATTAATAATCCCCTCATCCAAATCATTTACATAAATTACAAACAACTGAGGACCCAATACCGATCCCTGCGGCACTCCACTTGTCACATCCTGCCATCCTGAAAAAGACCCGCTTACCCCAACTCTTTGTTTCCTATTTCTTAACCAACTTCCTATCCATGTCAGCACCTTACCTCCAATACCATGCTCCCTGATCTTGCCCACTAGTCTCCCGTGCGGTACCTTATCAAAGGCCTTCTGGAAGTCCAAATACACCCCATCCACTGGCTCTCCCAAGTCCACCCTCTTTGTCACATCCTCGAAAAATTCCAGAAGGTTAGTCAAGCATGACTTACCCTTAAGGAATCCATGCTGACTAGCCCTTATACTATTTCTGCCTAAGTGTTCTGCTATTACTCCTTTTATGATAGACTCCAATATCTTCCCCACCACCGACGTCAGGCTGACCGGTCTATAATTTCCCGTTTTCTCCCTCCCTCCCTTCTTAAAAATCGGCACCACATCAGCCACTCTCCAATCCTCAGGGACCTCCCCCGAATCTATGGAACTTTGGAAAATGTCAACCAGTGCTTCCACAATTTCCATAGCAACTTCTTTAAGCACCCTGGGATGCAGCCCATCAGGCCCTGGGGATTTATCAGCCCTCAGTCCCAACAATTTACTCACAACCTCCTGCTTCTAGATCCGGATATCCATTAGATCCCCTACTTCCCCAGGAAAGTTCCCCAAGTCTCTTGATACCGCATGACCACTACCCCCTAACTGACCATAACCTATATCCTCCTTGGTGAAGACCGATGCAAAGTATTTGTTAAATTCCTCAGCCATCTCCTTGTTTCCGGTAATAATTCCACCCTTTTCCATTCTTAATGGACCAATTTTAGACCGAACCAATTTCTTCCTCTTCACATATTTACCGGGCTCCTGCCGAACTGCGGAGCCTTCGAGGCAGCACGGTCTCCCTGGCTGCAGCTCTTTAGTCGGGTGGTTTGCTCCAGCTGGGTGGTGACATCACTGGCGGGCCTCAGGGTGGCCCTGCCATTTTCATCACCTCAACTTGCTCTGGAGATTTCGACATCAGCTCCTTGCTGTTTCTGCTTGTTGATTTCGTTTTCTTTGTCACTCTTTCTGATCCTGGTGTTTCCCCACGCCGCTTGTTTGTATTTTGACTCTTGTTAAAATATCTTGTTATCGTTTTAACTTCTTGCAGATCTGGGAGCTCCGGGGTCTTGCCTCTGCTTACTCTCCCTGCATCACGTAACCCCCTGATGAACGACTGATGAACTGCTCACACAAACCTTCCATGACTCAGCTATTTATTTAACAATAATATTTACTTATTTGAATATTTTTATACAAGTACTGAGCATATGTATCATTTAATGAACGACCAAACTTCAGCATCATTTTCTGTACCATGAAGATCCAAGCTTCATTCTCCTTTTGCTCACTCACAAAGCCTCCAAAATATTCACTAAACAGCAAACTCTACAAGAGACAAATGGAGAAAGAGCATGGCCAAGGTACATTTCTCATTCCCGGTTGGTGAGGCCAACATTCAACAACAGGCTATGATACCAAGAATCCATCCACCCCACTATCCTACAGGTATTTTGAGAACAAAGGGGTAACTTGGAACAGAATTGATTCCCTCAAGGATCAATTTGTGAAAATGGGCAAGGTATTCATGAATATTTCTCACCTGCACTGACTATGGAGAAGGCTGTGGAAGCTGAGGAACTGAGGTAAATGAGTAGTGATGTCTTGGACCAGATGGAAATATGTCTTAAAGCATATTAAAATGGCCAAATCACATCGGCCTGACCAGGTTTGTCCTTGGACATTGTGAAAAGATTGCTGGTGTACCGACAGATATCTGTATTATCATTAGCCATGGGTGAGGTAGCACAGGAATGCAGGCTGGTAGAGGAATATAGAACAGACCCCATGGGCCACAACATCTATTGCGAACATGATGCCAATTCAACTCACGGTACTACTGACATTTGAGACACATTCCTTATTCCCTGCATTTTCACGTGTCTATCTACAAACCTCTAAAATGCTACTATAATACGTTTCAGATTATCTGGAAACCAATCTACCGAAATTCTCAAATATCTCAAAACTTTTTCAGCTGAGACATGAAGTCACAATTTGAAGAAAGTTGGATAAAACATTTTATCCAACATGCTTGTGAGGGACTCGCGCCATTAGCGCCATTTTGAATCAACAGATCTCGCGTAATGGTCAAAGATACAGCTGCAAAGACAAGATTTCACCCCACTACCCCAGTGGGGCTCTGTCACCATTGGAATCCACAGAGCTCTTGTGCACTGTTCAAAGATACAACTCTGGTGGGGGCTCTGCAGTGCTATTAGTGTCTTTTGGAATCAACAGAGCTCTTGTGTACCATTCAAAGAAATTTCTCTATTATCCGAAAAATCCAGATAGCCGAGATAGGTCAGGTCCCAAGCATTTTGGACCTACTCCTGGCAGCCCCTTCCTATCACCCACCATGCCTCACGCATCTCCTTCAAACTTCCCCCCCTCCCCCACCTAATGTTAAATGCAGGTCCTCTAGTGCCCATATATTACAAACTTCTTGATGTAGTCCAGGAGTAAAAGACGAAAGTCTGTAGATCCTATGAATGTAATGAAAACTCAGAAATGCTGGAGGAACTTTGCAAGCCTCGCAGTGTCCGTTGGAGATAAAGAAATACAACTGCCGCTTTTGGCCTGAGCCCTTCTTCAAGTCCAGGGGCCAAGCTGAAACTCAATGCACACACGAAAGCCGACATCCTCCAGGACCACAGATAAAACTGGGGCCATACTGCAGCAAAATTAACCCACATCGCCGAGCACACAGTGGATCACAAATCTATGCTTCTCTCATTATTATTAAATATCTGAAGCAGGAAAATTGATAGGTTTCCACAAGGTGAAAAGGACTGAATAAGTGACAAAGACAAGACTACAATTAAAAGACCAAGTCCAAAAACAAAAATAACTCGATGCTGGAAACTTAGAACAAGAACACAAACACTGGAAGTTCTGAGCAGGTCAGGCAGAGGAGAGTGAACATTTCAGTCAATGACCTCGCCAATAAATCAGGGTGTGTGCGTGTGCCAGTTCATGTCTCCAGTAATGTTCGTGGAATGACAGCACTGGAAGAGCTGTCCAACAACCTGATAGTGTGAAACTTCTAAACCTGCAATGTGCACCATACAAGCTGCTAATACTCATGGTACAGATAATCTTAAGCAGACAGTACAATTAATGAAGAGGGGGCAGTGGGAGCCAGCATTCTCAGTCATGACTTTAAAAGGCACGGTAAACGAGAAAGTGCACATATTGGAACACTGGAGAAACGCACAAAATGCTGGGGGAACTCAATGGTTCAGACAGCATCCATGGAAGGCAAGAGACCATCAACATTTCAGGCTGAAACCCTTCATCAGAAATAGCAAGAAACAGGCAGACACAGCACAACAGCATAGTCCTCAAACCCATTAATGGATGTGAATGGTGCTAGAGCAGCAGAACAGTAAAGGAACCATGCACACAGCAGACTTGCTGGCATTCTGGAACTGTTCGCTCAGCAGTGTACAAACAGCCACAATATAAAGTAAACAAAGTGGGTCCTTTTCATGTTGGTCCAAGTAAGCAGATGGGCGACAACAGCAGGATATTATTGTACTCTCCGATATGTTGTATTTAGATATGATCAGGAAGTGAACTGAGCCTATGTCACTGGTAGGGATAGCAAGGGGAAATTAAACTCCAAACAAACCTTCTATTAATTTAAACTTCTTACTCCTTACTCCTGTTTGCAACTTCCTCTGCATGGTTTTGAACTTCTAGTATTTAGAAACTTCAGTGAATCCTTTACCATGCTTTTAAAATGCTACAAAGCAAGGAATCACCCCACCCAAACTCTGGACCAGCCACGAGCAGCTCCTTCACATGGAAAAACAAGTCCAATCCAGCAGCTGCCCCGTCCTTTCATCTTCAACAAATTCTCTTGAAATCTAACAGGAGTCTCGACAAATGGTTCTGGCCTGAAATGTCCACCATTCTTCTCCTCCCACTGATGCTCTCAAATCACTGAGATCATCCAGCACCTGGTAATGTGGACCATAACCAAACATAAATCTCACAGCTCCAGGGATCTGGGAGTAATCACGGCATTCTCTCCTTGTGACCTCCTGGGTGCTCCCTCTGGCTCCCACACAACAGTTTCAGGGGAAAAAAGAATCAAAGGGTGAGTGGAAGGGGGAACAAGTTGCACAGGTATAGAGAAGCAAGGACTCAGAGATGGGACTAATGGGAAGCTGGCATGAACTCACTGAGTTGAGTAACCATTTCAATGGCATTATTAGGGTAAGATATCTCTTGAGGCAGCCTCAGCAGGTCACATGCACAACAAATAGAATGCCATAGTCAACAGAGATGCTGGTGGCCCACATTCAAGCCTACAGGAAGAACCATAGAATATTACAGCATAGAAACAGGATCCTTCGACTCTTCTAGTCTGTGCCAAACCATTTTTCACCCTAGTCCCACTCTGACCTGCACCCAGTCCATAACCCGTCATACCCCGCCCATCCATGCAACCTGTCCAAATTTTTCTTAAATGTGAAAACAGAGCCTGCATTCACCACTTCAGCCAGCAGATGATCCCACGCTCTCTACGAAGAAGTTCCCCCTCATGTTCTCTCTAAACCTGCCCCCTTTCAGCCTTAACCCATGTCCTCTAGTTTGTATCTCACCTACCCTCAGTGGAAAAAGCCAACCTACATTTACTCTTTCTATCCCCCTCAATTTTAAATACCTCTGTCAAATCTCCCCTCATTCTTCTACGTTCCAGAGAATAAAGTCCTAATCTGTTTAATCTTTCCCCGTAACTCAGTTCCTGAAGTCCAGGCAACATTCCAGTAAATTTTTTCTGCCCTCTTTCTATCTTACTGATCTTTCCTGTAGTTAGGTGACCAAAACTGCACACAAGACTCCCAATCTGGCCTCACCAACTTCAGCATAACATCCTATACTCAGTACAGGCAGTAAGTCCCTGGGTTACGAACGAAATCCATTCCTAAGTCTGTCTTTTAAGTCGAATTTGTAAGATAAGTTAGAACAGGTACAGACAGTTCTTATTTAGCATCAATTAGTCAAATGTTTGCCTTCTTCTTTCTTTGGCTTGGCTTCGCGGACAAAAATTTATGGAGGGGTAACGTCCACGTCAGCTGCAGGCTCGTTGGTGAAACACAATAAAACAGTGTAGTTAGGAAAAAAATCGTGATTAAAAGTTAGCACTTACTCTCGTTCCATTGTAAGGCCAATTTTGTGAAAATGAGAAAGGATCTAGGAAGAGTAGATTGGGATAAGTTGTTTTCTGGCAAGGACGTGTTCAGTAAGTGGATGGCCTTCAAAGGCAAAATTTTGAGAGTTCAGAGTTTGCATGTTCCTGTCAGGATTAAAGGCAAAATTAACTGGCATAGGGAACCTTAACTTTCAAGGGATATTGGAAATCTGGTTAAGAAGAGAGAAGTGTATAGTAGGTATAGGTAACAAGGAACTAGAAGAATATAGAAAATGTAAGAAAACACTCAAGAAGGAAATCAGGAAGGCAAAAAGAAAAAATGAGGTTCCTTTGGCAGATAATGTGAAGGTAAACCCAAAATGGTTTCTATAAATATGTAAGAGTAAAAGGAGAGTAAGGGACAAAATTGGTCCCCTCGAAGATCAGAGGGGTCAACTATGTGTGGAGCCTTATAAGATGGGAGAGGGGAGTTTCTGCATCAGTATTTTCACAGGAAACTGGCATGGTGAATAAGGAAAGAAGGGAAACAGGCATTAGTGGCATGGAACATATAGAGATTAAAGGGGAGGAAGTGCTTGCTGTCTTTTAGTGAATAAAGGTAGATATATCCACCCCAGGCCTGATTTGGTATTCCCTCGGCAGAAATATTTGAAACATCCTGTTCCACAGGTGAGGTGCTGGAGGGTAGATCATGTTGTTCTATTGTTTAAAAAAAGGATCCAAAAGTAAACCAGGAAATTACTGGCTTGTGAATCTGATGTAAGTAGTAGGTAAATTATTGTAGGGTATCCTGAGAGATCTGGTATACAAGTATTTGGACAGGCAAGGGTAGATTGAGTATATTCAGCATGGCTTTGTACATGGTAGGTCATGTTTTCGATATTACCAAGAAAGGAGATGAAGGAAAGGCATTGATGTTGAGTACATGGACTTTAGTAAGGCCTTTGAAAAGGTGAAAGGTTCCATGGAGAAGTTGTAAACTGAATTCAAAATTGGATGAATGGGAGAAGACAGAGAGTGGTAGAGGATGGTTGCTTCTCAGACTAGAGGCCTGTGACATGTGGTGTGCCTCAAGGATCTGTGTTGGGTCACAGGTGGATAGCGTTGTAAAGAAAGCTTTTGGCATTTTTGAGTTGGAGTGAGGAGGCTGCAGTTGAGTTAATTGATTAGGACTAGGGAACAATTGCGATAATAGATAAGGACATTTAAAAAGAGGGGCAGCTGTTAAAGCAACCAATGATGGAGTGGCTCAGAGACAACTTAATTAATTAATGAAAGAAGTAATTAATTGGTTGTGGTTGTGTCTCTAGTAGATGAGTCGAGTAGTTTGCTCCGTGTAAGGTAAGAGTGGTAAGTTTCTTTAATTGCTAGTTAATGAACTGAGGAATTGGTTAATAGAGGCAGTTGTAAGGAGCAGCCCCTAGTGTTCTGACCGCAGGATGGGGACGTCAGGGCCAAGACATTTGTTGCTGATGACTACGCCTTCAAGAGGTGCATCCAGCTGCAGCTCCTGATAAGGCGAGTTAGGGAACTGGAGCTCTACAGCTAGAAGAACTTCAGATCATTTGGGAGGCAGAGATAGAGGGGAGGTTTAGGTTGGTAGGCAGCTGGGTGACTGTCGGGGAGGCAAGGGGAAGAGGCAGGAACAGAGTAACCCTGTGCCTGTTCCCATCGACAATAGGTATACTGTTGTGGGGATGATCTACCAGGGACAAGTTGTAGTGGTCAAGTCTCTGGCACCAAGACTGGACCCTCAGCTCAGGAGGGAGGAGAGTGCAGTAGTGATAGGGGGATAGACAGGAGGTTCTGTGGGAGAGACAGGAGGTTCTGTAGGAGAGATTGAGTATCTCGGATGTTGCCTCCCTGGTGCCGGGGTCCGAGATGGCTTGGATTGAGTTCTCCTGATTCTAAGGAGGTGGGGGTGAGCAGTCAGATGTCATGACCAATGATGTGGATAGGAAGGGTGAGGAGGTCCTGGTTGGAGAATTTAGGGAGTTAAGTGCAAAGTTGAAACATGGGACCTCCAGGGCATAATCTCAGGATTGCTGCCCGTGCCACGTGCTGGTGAGGCTAGAAACGGGAAGATAATGCAGTTAAACACGTGGCTAAAGAGATGGAGCAGGAGGGAGGGAGGGCTTCATGTTTCTGGAGAATTGGGCCCTGTTCCGACGGGACAGTTTGCAGCTGGACTGGAGGGGGACCAGCATCCTGGCAGGTAGGTTTGCTAGTGGAGCTCCAGGGGTTTAAACTGGATTTTCAGAGTGATAAGGAGTGAGGTGGAGGACAGTCAGGGTCATGCGAGGACTGTATGTGAAGAAGAAACATGATAGAAACCATCTCCCATGTGTCTGTTTCAATGCGAGGAGTATTGGCCGTAAGGGTCTGGATTTGCACGTGGGATTATGACGTTATTGCTATGAGTGAGGAACTGTAAGTGAGAACTAATTGACTTGAGAAAAATTGGCATTGGCCCATTCCCTTTGGAATTTATAAAACCATGCACATAACAAGTCAATAAGGTACATTTGAAACAATGGTTTTTCAACTTTTTTCCACTCACATATCACCTTAAGCAATCCAATACTAATCACAGAGCACCTATGGCATAGGGATTACTTATGGTGGAATGTGAGTTTAGGTGGGCAGTTTGAAAAGCTTTATCGCAACCGAACTGCACTGTGATGCAGCCAGCCAAGATAGTCTCAGTCGAGCTCCTGCAGAAAGCCTTGCCCATTTCAATCTTTTAAGGAAGTGTAGTTGTTGTTGCACCTTCCTGACAAGTAAGAAGATGAGTGTCCATGATAGGAGGAACAGGGAAGACCACCCTCCACAACAACACATTAATAGCTTGGTAATGGAGAGGGTGGAGAGAGCCAAGTTCTTGGAGTCCACTTAATAAGTGACCTATCATGGACACTCATCTTCTTACTTCTCAAAATCTTCTAGAATAGAATCCTTTTCAAAATCTGCCAGTATAATACATTCCTTTTTATCCAATTTTGGTTTTTACAGATGTTTGGCTTTTTCTAAATCCTACTAAGTACTCCTTTTTATCTAATGTACATTGTTCTTATTCAAGGATTATTCTCTCTGACTAAATCACGTGAGTATCAAGGAATAGTTATTTCCGATCATGCCCAAGTTATTCTATCTTTGATTTTTAAGAGGGGAATTATTGTACAAATTCAATGATTTAATACTACTCTTCTTGCTGATAGAAAATTTTTTTGCTACTAATTCTTCAAAATCTGGAAAAATCCGAAATTCGGAACACACTGTCCCCCAAGAGTTCCAGTTAAAGGATTGTGTACCTGTACTGCTTTTTATTTCAAATCCTGAAATTTCTATACCTAGAATATTAATCACCTTTGATAAATTCAGTCAGTTCTCAGGTTATAAATTGAATTTACATAAGAGTGAACTTTTACCCTCAAAAGGTGCTTTTGAAGGCTATTCCAATTTTCTGTTTAAAATGGTGAAAGAACATTTCCAATATTTAGGAATTACAATTACAAAAAATTATAAAAGAAATTTCTGGGTATTATTCAATAAGATTAAACAATCATTATCGGGTTGGTCTCCCTTATCTATTACACAATGATGGGATGTATTAATTCAATTAAAATTAATATTTTAACCTAAATTTTTGTATCTTTTTCAAGCATTACCAATTTTTATCCCCAAATCTTTTTTTCAGCTCACTGGATTCAGCTATTTCTACGTATATTTGGTAAAGGAAAAAAACAGTATAAATAAAGCCCATCTTCAAAATAGCACACGAAATGGAGGAATATCACTTCCAGATTTTACATTCTATTATTGGGCGATTAATATACATAATTTACTTTTATTATTAAAACAGTGAATCGCTCTCCTAGGTAGAAATGGAATTGTAGTTTACCAAAAAAAACTTCTATGTTGGCCATTTTAGAATCTTTTTTACCATTTTTCTTTTCCAAATTAACAAATAATCTGTTAATGAGAAATAGATTGAGAAATTAGGCTCAGTTTAGAAAATTCTTTGGAATTAATGGTTTTTCACTGGCTAGTCCAATTATAGATAACTATCTTTTGAACCATCTTTGTTGGATGCAGGATTTAAGGAACAGCATAGAAAAGGTATTCAAATTTTAAGGATCTTTTTATTTGAATTAAGTTTGCTTCTTTCGAACAATTATCAGCCAAATTTAATTTTCCAATAGGCATTTTTTCAGATATTTACAAATTAGTCATTTTATTCAGTCCAAGTTTTTGGATTTCCACAACATTTTCATATCTTCATCTGTTTTTCAATATATGTTTTATTTTCATAATGGACTAATAGCGTGTATTTATAATAATTTACAGGACTTAAATTAATCCCCATGGCTGGGATCAACAGACATTGGGAACGAGACCTGAATATAACATTTTCAGATGGAGATTGGTCTCTACTCTCAATTTAATTAATGATTCCTCATTTTGTGCAAGACACTGCTTATTACATTTTAAGGTGGTACATAGAGCTCATATGTCCAAACTTAAATTATTTCATTTCTATGCAAATATTAATCCATTTTGTGAGAAATGTAAAATTTTTGAAGCTTCTCCGATTCATATGTTTTGGGAATGCCCAAATGTAGAGATTCTGGAAAGACAATTGTCAAGATTAATTTAGAACCCAACTCAGATATTGTGAAACAGATAAACCTTTATCAGCATCTCAGGAAAAAGTCTTAGTTTTTACGACATAAATAGTCAGATGTGCTACTTTATTGAAATGGAAAGGAGATTCATCCCCTACTCGTAAGCAGTGGTTATATAATGTAATGTCCCATTTAAGTGTAGAGAAAATCAGATCTAATATTATAGATAGAAAGTTTCAATTTATGAGAAATTATGGGGCCCATTCTTACAATTCTTGTATGTTCCAGTGATGCTTTGCTTGTTTTCAGGAGGTCACCAGTGATTCTGGTGACATTATTACTGATTTTTTTTTCATTACTAAACATAGAAGGTAACTTGGCTAGAGGGAGCAATTAGTTTAGTTTAGTTTATAGTTTTAGCTTTTTTTCTTTTTCTCTATTACTTAATCAAATTATTTCAATGTGGGTCTGATATGGTTGCAAACATTATTCACTAATAGTTTGAAGTAACTTTTGATGTCTTGTATTTTCTTTTTATCCATTATATTTCGTTTATTTCTGTGTGTGTTTACTTGTATACAAATGAATCACTGTCATTGTCATTTTTATGTATGCTTATAGGTTAAACGCAATAAAAATATTTCACAATAAAACAGCGATCTCCATCTCAAAATAGGTGGCCAGTCTTAGATTCTGGATCCAGAATATGCTGATTTTAAATTCTCTAACTAGGATGATACTAATCAGAATTTATTGGCATGAACAAGTCACAAAATTTGTTGTTTTGTGGCAGTATTACAATGGAAACATTTATATAAGCCCTTACAGAAATACATTTTAAAAAATAGTGCACGAAAAGGCAAAGTAAGGCAGTGTGTTTGGTTCATTGATCATTCAGAAATCTGATGGCAGAGGGGAAGAAGCTGTCCCTGTGCCGCTGAGTGCTTGTCTTTAGGCTCCTGTACCTTTTTTCCCCGATGGTAGCAGAGTGAAGAGGGCCTGGCCTGGGTGGTGGAGGGGTATTTGAGGATAGAGGCTGCTTTCTTTCAGACGCTGCCTCATGTAGATGTCCTCGATGGAGTGAAGTCTGGTGCCTGTGATGTTGCAGGCCGAGTTAACAGCCCTCTGGAGATTTTTCTTGTCCTGAGTGTTGGTACCTCAGGACAAGAAAAACTGTCAGAATACTTAGAAACTAAGGGTCTAATTGTTTCTCTAGAGTTTGGAAGAGTAGTTAGATTAGATAGAGAGAAATTGCTCCTGCCGCTTGTGAAATCCAGGATCAAGGAGCAGAATTTTAAAGTTAAAGCCAAGCCTCTCAGAACCAAAGATGAAAGATCATTGGATTTTCACATTTTTGAAACAGCAATTGGTGTTTTGACAGTCGTTAAATCTTAATTTTAATTTTGTTTATACATGCAGCACAGTTACAGGCCATTTCAACCCACGAGTCCGTGCCACCCAACTTACACCCCATTAACCTACAGCTCCAGTACGTTTTGAATGGTGGGAGGAAACTGGAGCCCCCTGGGGAAAACCCAGGGAAAACAATGAGATTTATGCAAACTAAATATATTCAAGGGCACAGAATAGGGGTGAGTGGTTTCTTGCGGTTAGAACATAGATCACCAACAGTTCCAATGAATGGAGGACACAATTCAAGAATATTTAGAGCCAACTCCAATTTCTTTCTTTCCAAGATCATCCACTCTCCAATGGTGGGGCTGCTTTAGAACAGCCATCACTGGTGACAAAATTAACAAAAGCCGTTGTCTGTCGACTTTTGCAAGTGGAGTACCTTGAACCAGTCACTCAAAAGCAGAATTACGGAAAGAGACGGAAATGTGAATAATAGTGGATTATTCCTGTCAGAGCATTTCAAGATCACAGGGCAGTTCAATAGTGTGAACTTCCTCCTTAATGAACTTTCTACACAGCAACTAATAGCTTCTACATATTCCAGGAGCACCCTTTGGGATCTGAAATGATTTTCTAGGTCTTAACAGGCATTTTCCAACAATCACAGAGACTTGAGTGGTACAATCCAAGAACAGATAGGGCTCACACCATAAATCACATTAGCCATGATATACACTTTTTCTTTTTCACACATATACAGTGACTTTTTCTCCCCCCCCCCCTCATCCATTTTAGGTATACAATCTAGGTTGCATTAATTCAGTCAGACAATGTTGTCATTCAACAAAAATACACCAGAAATTCTACAGAGTCCATTCTTTTCTTTCCTTCTCCTTCCATCAACTTAGGTAATGTTGTCCCCGGTAGATTTTCGCTATTGTATTTAATGTAAGGCTCCCATACTTGTTTGAATATTTCAATATTATTTCTTAAACTATATGTTATTTTTTCTAATGGAATACATTTATTCATTTCTATATACCATTGTTGTATTTTCAAATTATCTTCCAATTTCCAGGTTGACATAATACATTTTTTTGCTACGGCTAGGGCTATCTTAACAAATCTTTTTTGTGCATCCTCCAAATCAATTCCAAATTCTTTGTTTTTTATGTTACTTAGGAGAAAGATCTCTGGATTCTTTGGTATATTGTTTTCTGTTATTTTATTTAATATCTGATTGAGATCATCCCAAAATTTTTCTACTCTCTCACATGTCCAGATTGCATGAATTGTTGTTCCCATTTCTTTTTTACATCGAAAACATCTATCAGATACTGTTGGGTCCCATTTATTTAACTTTTGCGGTGTAATGTATAGTCTGTGTAACCAATTATATTGTATCATACGTAGCCTCGTGTTTATTGTATTTCTCATCATTCCAGAACATAATTTCTCCCATGTTTCCTTTTTTATCTTTATATTTAAATCTTGTTCCCATTTTTGTTTAGTTTTACCATTTGTTTCCTCATTCTCCTTTTCTTGCAGTTTAATATACATATTTGTTATAAATCTTTTGATATCATTGTATCTGTAATCACATATTCAAGGTTACTTCCCTCTGGCAAACTCAAACTGCTTCCTAATTTATCCTTCAAGTAGGATCTCAATTGGTAATATGCCAGCGCTGTATCTTGAGTTATATTGTACTTATCTTTCATTTGTTCAAAGGATAAGAATCTATTTCCTGAAAAACAACTTTCTATTCCTTTAATCCCTTTTTTTTCCCATTCTCTAAAGGAAAGGTTGTCTATTGTAAAAGGGAGTAGCTTATTTTGCGTCAATATTAGTTTTGGTAATTGATAATTTGTTTTATTTCTTTCTACATGGATCTTCTTCCAAGTATTGAGGAGATGATGTAATACTGGAGAAGTTCTATGTTGTACCAATTTTTCGTCCCATTTATATAATATGTGTTCAGGTATCTTTTCCCCTATTTTATCTAATTCTAATCTCGTCCAGTCTGGTTTTTCCCTTGTTTGATAAAAATCTGATAGGTATCTTAATTGTGCGACTCTATAATAATTTTTAAAGTTTGGCAATTGTAAGCCTCCTTGTTTATTCCATTCTGTTAATTTATCTAGTGCTATCCTCGGTTTCCCCCCTCTCCATAAAAATTTCCTTATTATTTTCTTTAACTCTTTGAAGAATTTTTTATCCTTCCTATCAGTGTTAGTGGTAGATCTTTCCAATGCTCTAAATCGTCCTGTAATTTTTTCATGAGTGGATTATAATTGAGTTTATATAATTGGCCTAGATTTTTGTTTATTTGTACACCTAGGTATCTTATTGCCTGCATTTGCCATCTGAATGGAGATTCCTTCTTAAATTTTGAGAAATCCGCATTATTCATAGGCATTGCTTCACTTTTATTTACGTTTATCTTGTAACCCGACACTTCTCCATATTCCTTCAATTTCTTATATAATTCTTTTATTGATAGTTCTGGTTCTGTAAAGTACACTATAACATCATCCGCAAATAGACTGATTTTATATTCCCTGTCTTTTATTTTTATTCCTTTTATATTATTATCTATTCTTATCAATTCTGCTAGTGGTTCTATAGCTAGCGCAAACAATAAAGGTGATAGTGGGCATCCCTGCCGCGTTGACCTGCTTAAGTTAAATTGCTTTGATACATGTCCATTTACTGTCACTTTCGCTAACGGTCCCTTATATAATGCTTTAATCCAATTAATATACTTCTCCGGTAAACTGAATTTTTGCAATACTTTGAACAAATAATTCCATTCTACTCTGTCGAAGGCCTTCTCTGCGTCTAAAGCAATTGCTACTGCAGGTGCTTTATTTCCTTCTACTGCATGAATTAAGTTAATAAATTTACAAATATTATCTGTTGTGCGTCTTTTTTTGATAAATCCAGTTTGGTCTAAATTTACCATTTTCGGTACCTGTTCTGCTAATCTGTTTGCTAATAGTTTAGCTATTATCTTATAGTCTGTGTTTAGCAAAGATATTGGTCTATATGACGCTGGTAAGAGTGGATCTTTCCCTTGTTTTAGTATTACTGTAATTATTGCTGTTTTACATGAATCTGGTAAGCTTTGTGTTTCATCAATCTGGTTGATTATATCCAGGAGGGGCGGTATTAATAAGTCTTTAAATGTTTTGTAGAATTCTATTGGAAATCCATCCTCTCCTGGTGTCTTATTATTTGGTAATTTTTTTATTATCTCTTGTATTTCTACTGTTCCAAATGGTTCTGATAATTTATTTTGTTCCTCTATTTGTAGTTTTGGTAGTTCAATTTTAGTCAAAAATTCCTCTATTTTCCCTTCTTTCCCTTCGTTTTCAGTTCGGTATAATTGTTCATAGAATTCTCTAAAGTTTTCCATAATTTCTTTTGGATTATATGTAATTTGTTTGTCTTTTTTCCTTGATGCCCATACCATTTTCTTAGCTTGTTCTGTCTTAAGCTGCCATTCTAGGATTTTGTGCGTTTTTTCCCCTAGTTCATAATATTTCTGTTTTGTCTTCATTATATTCTTTTCTACCTTATATGTTTGTAATGTTTCATATTTTATTTTTTTATCCGCCAATTCTCTTCTTTTAGTTGTATCTTCCTTCATTGCTAATTTTTTTTCTATGTTTACTATTTCCCTTTCCAACTGCTCTGTTTCCTGATTATAGTCCTTCTTCATCTTGGTTACATAACTTATTATTTGCCCTCTAATGAATGCTTTCATTGCATCCCATAGTATAAACTTATCTTCCACTGATTCCGTATTTGCTTCAAAATACATTTTTAATTGTTTTTCAATAAATTCTCTAAAATCCTGTCTTTTAAGTAGCATGGGGTTTAATCTCCATCTATACATTCTTGGAGGGATGTCCTCTAGCTTTACTGTCAATATTAAAGGTGAATGGTCCGATAGTATTCTCGCTTTATATTGTGTTTTTCTTACTCTATCCTGCATACTAGCTGATAACAAAAATAGGTCTATTCTTGAGTATGTTTTATGTCTAGCCGAGTAGTATGAGTATTCCTTTTCTTTTGGGTTTTGTTTCCTCCATATATCCAAAAGTTTCATTTCTTGCATTGATTTAATTATAAATTTGGTTACTTTGTTCTTCCTGTTAATTTTTTTCCCCGTTTTATCCATATTTGGATCCAAATTCAGGTTGAAATCCCCTCCTATAGTATGTTCCCTTGCGTATTAGCTACCTTCAAAAAGATATCTTGCATAAACTTTTGATCTTCTTCGTTAGGTGAATATACATTAAGTAGATTCCAAAACTACGAATATATCTGACATTTTATCATAACATATCTCCCTGCTGGATCTATTATTTCCTCTTCTATTTTAAATGGCACATTTTTACTAATATATAGCCACTCCTCTTGCTTTTGAATTATACGATGCTGCTGTTACATGTCCTACCCAATCTCTCTTTAATTTCTTGTGCTCCAATTCAGTTAAGTGTGTTTCTTGGACAAATGCTATATCAATTTTTTCCTTTTTCAGTAAATTTAGTAGTTTCTTCCTTTTAATTTGGTTATGTATTCCATTAATATTTAAAGTCATATAGTTCAGCGTAGCCATTTTATACTTTGTTTATCTTCTCCTTCCGTTTTTCCATCATTACCTTTCCTCCTTTTCCATTTCTGTTTTCTTATTTTCAACTCTTTATAAGACAACATTCCTACAACATCCAACATTTTCCTTATTCTCCTATTTCTATCTTCTTTATCCCCAATCTCCCCTTCCCCTCCTGAGTTGTCCTTTATCCCTTGTCGGACAACCACATCTCCCCTCTCCATTTGGGTTTGCGAATTCACTCGCAAGCGTCAACTGATTTTGCAGTGACCGCTATTTCTCCCCACCCAGCCCTCCCCAGAAAAGATTTCACTTTTCATATGTAACAAAGGTCACTCTTTTAATTCCCTCCTTATTTTCTCTATTCCATTACCTTTCCTTATTCATTCTTGTCTATACTATCTATATTCTCCTCTAAGTACAGATACCTTCACGTATGCACATTTTATCTATTCACTCTTATACCTCTTTACCCACATACATATCAATCGTGATCATTTTTACTCTCATTACCCGTCTTCATCCCTCAGTCTATTTTTGTAATTGTTCTGCAAATTTTCGTGCTTCTTCTGGGTCCGAGAATAGTCTGTTTTGTTGTCCTGGAATAAATATTTTCAATACCACTGGATGCTTTAGTGTAAATTTATACCCTTTCTTCCATAAAATCGCCTTTGCTGTATTGAACTCTTTTCTCTTCTTTAGGAGTTCAAAACTTATATCTGGATAAATGAAGATTTTTTGCCCTTTATACTCCAGTGGTTTGTTGCCCTCTCTTACTTTTTCCATTGTCTTCTCCAGTACCTTTTCTCTTGTAGTATATCTTAGGAATTTTACTACAATAGATCTTGGTTTTTGTTGTGGTTGTGGTTTAGAGGCCAATACTCTATGTGCCCTTTCTATTTCCATTTCTTGCTGTAGTTCTGGACATCCTAGGGTCTTAGGGATCCACTCTTTTATAAACTCCCTCATATTCTTGCCTTCTTCATCTTCCTTAAGGTCCACTATCTTTATGTTATTTCTTCTGTTATGGTTTTCCATTGTATCTATTTTTTGAGCTAGTAGTTCTTGTGTCTCTTTAGTTTTTTTATTAGATTTCTCCAATTTCTTTTTTAAGTCCTCTACCTCCATTTCTGCTGCTACTGCCCGCTCTTCCATCTTGTCCATTTTCTTTCCCATTTCTGTTAAGGTCATCTCTATTTTATTCATTTTCTCTTCTGTGTTGTTTATTCTTTTTCTTAAATCATTAAATTCCTGTGTTTGCCATTCTTTAAATGACTCCATGTATCCTTTAATAAGAGCAAGTATATCCTTTACCTTGCCTTTCTTTTCTTCTTCTATTTCCCTGTACTCTTCCTCTTCTTCTTCCTCTGGGTTGACCATCTGTTGTTTCTTTGTTGCCCTTTTCTTCTCTTCTTTCTTGTTTCCATTGGTGAACAGAGTTTCCATGCTCTTGATAAGAGATGCCATGTAAAAAGGTGAAACCTTCATACCCACAACAATCTTACTTATTGAGAAGCAATCCAACTCATTTAGTATTTGCTCAAAGCATCGCACACTGAGGGTGCCAATTTATTCAAGTAGAAATCAGACTCCAATCTCGATGCCAAATTAGTAAATACACTGAGGATCATTGGAGCTTCAACCAGCAGTTTACATTCGTGCAAGAACAAGAAATAGGAGAAGATTTTGCTTTTTATCTTGTCTTATCATTTGACAAGATGGTCTAATTCAATCCCCTTTGACTGCATGATCCTTGACACCCCCCCACCCCAGATCTGTCAATCTGAATGTTTGAGTTTCTACAATAATGCAGATGTAGTCTCATCAAGGTTTTACCTGATTTCAGTGAAACTTCCTTAGGTCATCTTGCAATAAAAGCTGACATACCATTTGCCTTCCAGATTGCGTTACACCTGCATTCTAGCTTTAAGTGACTTGCATACAAGAACACAGGTTCTGTTGGTTACATTGTTGTTCAATCTCTCACCATTTATCTGTTGATCATTGCTGTTCATGGGCGTAGAGGTTAGCGTAACACTATTACAATGCCAGCAACCCGGGTTTGAATCCGGTGCTGTCTGTAAGGAGTTTTTACGCTTTCTCCATGTCTGCATAAGTTTCCTCCCACTCAAAACATCTGGGGTTGTAGAAGAATTGGAGTATTTGAGCAGCACAGGTTTGTGGGCCAGAAGGGCCTGTTACTGTGCTGTATGTCTACATTTAAACCTCTCACCATTTATTGCCTGAATGGCCTTTTCCATTTTACCTCTCACAGTCCATGCATATGTGTACAAGACAGGAATGAAAATCTCTCCATATGCCCTTACTGTACTGTATATTTAAAAAAAACACAAGCCCAATGAAGATAAATTAATCCAGATGGGACTAACAGGAAGATACTTCCATGAGTAATGTTGAATTTCACTCCATGAACCCACTTTATCCAATATTTTATTTATATTTTGGCTCACTCTCACTTTTAAATGCTAAAAATCCACAGCAAGAACTCCAACTTTTGGGGCAAGGTTGCAGATTCCCATGTCCCTTGTCTGAAACAGCTACCCTATTCCACAACTGAATGGCCCAACTATAACTTTAAGACCGAGTCCCCCATGCTTTGGATTTCCTTACCAGAGGAAATAGTTTCATGTAACTATACTATAAAATCTCAATCATTTTAAATACCTCAATTATATCCCCCTTGACCTTTCAAACAAGGGAATTCAAAGCAACTTTAGGCAACATTTAATTGAGTGATTTAACCCTTTAAGTCCACGAAAAAAATATTGAAAATCTGTGCAGATTTTGTGGATCACATGGCCCACATTCCCTTCAGGGTATGGTGCTCACATCTAAAAACACAACTCTCTTGTGGCCATCTCCATCCGATACAACAAGATCATGGTTGAATCCCTGGCTCACGATTCTTTCCTGAACCAACCCAGTTTCCTCAAATTTCTATGAAAAGCTGAATGCAGTTTATCGGCATTTGTTTGACTAAAAATTCTTAGCCATGAATCAATATTCCATTAGTTCTGATGAAAGGACCTTGACCTGAAACCAGAATTCGGTTTCCCTATGCACAGATGCACGGTCATAAGTTCCTACCATTTTGTATTTCTTGCTTTTTGCTTCATTTTTGCACATCTGCATGACATGGACATCAAAACACGCCGGCTTCGTTATATGTTCCAAATTCCTATGAAGTATGTACTCCTGCTTTTCTTATTTTGCATCAGAAATGGATGACCTCACAAATCCCATCACTGGATGTAATATTCTCATCTTTCCACATTGACTTAACTTAGCTTCTTTTGTGAATTCAAGCATTGACATTACATAACTAAACTTGCCATGCATACAATATCTTAAGTGGATGGGCATGCACAGTCTTGAGAGAGCGACTGTTGAGAGGAGGAGGAGCTTGGAGAGGTCGAGGGGTTAATTGGTCAAGGGCCATTAAAAGGAGGGTAGGCATTAGAGAGCAGCCAAGTGAGTGAGTGGCCCGGTGAAGGAGTGGGGCTTCGAGGCTTCGGCGAGCAAACGTTGAGGACGAACATATCTGAATTGAGGTAAGATGTTCACATTTAATTTAATAGATAACTTTTTATATTTACTCTGGTAAGGTACAAGGAGAAGGAGGAAGGATGAGTGCGAGGCCAGTTTTCTGCTCCCTTTGTCACATGTGGGAAGTCATGGGGTCTTCTAACCTCCCGGATGTCCACGTGCGCACTAAGTGTGCTGAGCTGCAGTGTCTAAGGGACCGAGTTAGGGACCTTGAGCTCCAGCTCGATGACCTCATTTTGGTCAGGGAGAGCAAGGCCGTCATAGGTAGGAGTTATAGTCAGGTGGTCACACCTGGCCCACAGGAGGAGGGGCAGTGGGTTACTGTTAGGAGGATGAAAGAGAAAGGTTGGGCTCCAGAAAGAACATCTGAGCCTGAAATCCTCAGAAATAGGTATTCCTCCTTAAGTACTGAGGAAGGGGATAGTCAGGCTAAGGTAGGCAGAGGTGTAGGCTCAGCCTCTGCAGCCCAGAAAGGAAGTAATAGGAAGAATAGGTCGATAGATATATGGGACTTGCTGGTGAGGCGGACGGACAGAGGTTTTTTTGGATAAGATAAAGAAAACCGGATGCTGGTTTGCCTCCCTGATGCCAGGGTCTGGGATGTGGCTACATGAGTCCAGAACATCCTAAAGGGGGAAGGGAAAGAGCCTGAGGTCGTGGTTCATGTCAGTACCAACGACTTTGGTAAGAAGGAAGAAGTGGTCCTGCAAAATGAATATAAGGAGTTAGGCAGGGAGCTCAGAAGAAGGACCACTAAGGGTGAAATCTCTGGATTACTTCCTGTGCCACGTGATAGTGAGGGGAAAAATAGTGTCAGGTGGAGATTGAATGTGTGGCTGAAGGGGTGGAGTAAAGGACAGGGTTTTAAGTTCTTGGACCACTGGGACCGTTCTGGGGAGATGGGACCTAGACTGTAAGGATGGATTCCATCTAAATCCCAGAGGTACCAGTCTCCTGGCAGAGGCATTTGCTAGGGCTTTAAACTAGTAAGGTTGGGGACAAGGGTTCATGTCAGGGAGGAGAGTAAGAACAGAGTCTTTAGGCAAAGAAAAAAGACTTTTTCACACAATCTGGAGGTGGAACAGCAGCAGGTAATAAATAGTGGCCACAGTAACAATTGTAGAGGGCGTGAGAGGCAGAAAGTTAAAGATGGAAGATCTCTGAGATGCATTTATTTCAATGCAAGGAGTGTGGTAAATAAAGTGGATGAACTAATGGTGTGAATTGACACGTTGTGTTATGTTGTGTTAGCAATTAGTGAGACTTGGTTGAAGGAAGGTTGCGATTGGCAGTTAAATATTCCGGGATTTTGCTGCTTTAGACGTGACAGAATTGGCAGGGTACGAGGGGGAGGTGTGGCGTTGCTTGTCAGGGAAGATATTACAGCAGTGCTGAGGCAAGATAGACAAGAGGACTCATCGTGTGAGGCTCTGTGGGTTGAACTAAAAAATAAGAAAGATGAGGCTACAAATATAGGGGTATATTATAGGCCGCCAAAAGAGGATAGGGAACTGGAAGAGCAAATGTGCAGGGAAATAGTTGAGATGTGTAGTAGAAGTAGGATTGCGATAGTTGGGATTTCAATTTTCTTAATATTGATATGGAAACATAAGTCTTTGTACAATGTGTTCAGGATTGCTTTTTACAGCAGTATCTATTGTTAGGGAACGGAATAGGGCTGGTGACGGAAGTGTGTGTTGGTGAGAACTTTGGATCCAGTGATCATGGGTCCATTAGCTTCAACTTAAATATGGAAAGGCATAGGTCAGGTCCGAGGTTGAAGATCTTCGAGTGGGAGAAGGCCAGATTTGAAGAAATGAGAAGGGATTTGCAGAAGATTGTATGGGCTGATCTTTTTTCAGGAAAGTATGTGGAGGAGATTTGGAGGGTATTTAAAGAGAGATATTGAGAGTACAGGATCTTTACGTACCAGTCAAATCGAAAGGCAAAGCCAAAAGTTCAAGGGAACCGTGGTTTTCTGGCAAAATTAGGAAGTTGGTTCGGGATAAGAGGGAGGCATTTACTAAATTTAAGAAGCAAAAAATGGATAAGATGTATGATTATTACGTAGATTGCATAAAAAACCTTGAGAAGGAAATTAGAAAGGGAGAAGGAAGGTATGAGGTGTCGATAGTTGATAACGGTCAAAGTGAATCCTAAGGGCTTTTACAGATATGTGAATAGAAAAAGGAGGGTTAAGGATAGAATAGGACCGCTGGAAAATGCGAGCGGTGAACTGTGCAAGGAACCGTATCAAATGGGAGAGATATTAAATGATTTTTTTCTCATCTGTGTTCACGAAGGAAAAGGACATTGGACTGTGAGATAAGTGAAGCAATTGGCTTAGTTATGGAAAAGATAGGGATTAGTAAAGAGAAGGTTTTGGAGCTTCTAGGGTCAGTAAAAGTGGATATGTCTCCTAATCTTGATGGGATTTTCCCCAGGACGTTAAGGGAGGTCAGGGAGCAAATAGCGGAGGCACTGTCAGTGATTTTTCAACGATCACTGGAGGAAGGTGTGGTGCCACGGGATTGGAGGGTTGCTAATGTAGTTCCGTTGTTTAAAAAAGGCACAAGGTGTCACCCAAGTAATTATAGACCTGTAAACTTGACTGGTGGTAGGGAAAGTTCTTAGAAATGGTGTATGTAAATATCTGGATAGGTAGGCAGGGATTGATCAGGAGTACCCAGCATGGATTTGTGAAGGGGAAGTCATGTTTGACGAACCTTGTTGAGTTTTTCGAAGAAGTGACAAGAAAGGTGGATGATGGTAAGGCTGTTGATGTAGTCTATCTGGATTTTAGCAAAGCTTTTAATAAGGTTCCACGTGAAAGGTTAGTAAGGAAGGTTCAGTCACTAGAGATTAATAGAGAAATAGTAAGATGGGTTCAGAGGTGGCTGTAGGAGAGACAGCAGAGGGTAATGGTGGTCAACTGTGTCAGGATGGAAGCCTGTAATGAGCAGCGTGCCTCAAGGATCGGTGCTAGGTCCCCTGTTGTTCATAATTTATATTAATGATTTAGATGATGAAGTGGTTAACTGGGTAAGTAAATACACAAACGTTACGAAAATAGGGGGAGTGGTGGATAGCAAGGAAGGTTTTCAGGGATCACAGAGGGATTTGGTTTGTCTGAAAAATTTGGCTGAAAGATGGGAGATGGAATTTAATGTAGAGAAGTGTGAGGTGCTTCATTTTGGAAGAAATAATCAAAATAGGACATATGCAGTGAAGGGGAGGACATTGGGGAATGCACAAGAACAAATATCTTGGAGTTATGGTGCAACGTTCCTTGAAGGTGGATTCCCATGTTGACAGGGTGGTTAAGAAGGCATTGGTATGTCAGCCTTCATAAATCATAGCATAGAGTATAGGAGCTGAGAAGTGATACTGCAACTGTTAAGGCGTTGGTGAGGCCAGGTTTGGAGTATTGTGTTCAGTTCTGTTCTCCAAATTATAGGAAGGATATAGAAAAGGTGGAGAGGGTGCAGAGGAGATTTACAAGGATGTTGCCTGGCTTAAAATGCCTAGAGTACAGAGAAAGATTGAAGAGGTTAGGACTTTATTCATTGGAACGTAGATGGTTGAGAGGGTATTTGATAGAGGTGTTTAAAATTATGAAGGGAATAGATAGACTAGATGCAAGTAGACTCTTCCCCCTGAGAGCAAGGGAGGTTGAAATAAGACGACACAAGTTGAGAGTAAGGGGGCAAAATTTTAGGAGAAACATGAGAGGATGCTTCTTCACTCAGAGTGGTGGCTGAATGGAATAATCTTCCGGAGGAAATAGTTGCGGCAGAGTCAATTCTTTCATTTAAGAAGAGGCTGGATTATGTACATGGATAGGAGGGGGTTAGAGGGTTATGGGCAGAGAATAGGTGGGGGTATCTAGCAGAGTTGTTTGAGTGAACCGGCGTGGACTTGAAGGCCGAGATGGCCTGTTTCCATGTCATAAACTCTTATAGGTTATATGGTTAAATGCGATATGCATAGAAAAAGGCACATATACACGAACAATGGACAGACACATGAATGCATTACAAGCTCACAGTCTCAAGGGTTGCTCCAGAAATTTGGTCTTGAAATCAGGTATGTCAGAGTGAAATCACATTAAATCCACCTTATTTGCACAGAGAATTACTTTTATTCTGCATTCCAAACCTCTCATTCGGCACTGATGGCAACTCTTCATCATGTCATGGTAACCTCGCCAGAGTCACAGCAGCTTTCTCGTTACATCTCAGCAGCCTAGCGGTCTTCCTTCACATTTTAACTGTTTCCAAGGACAATGCTGTTGCACCTTGTGAAGTGGGTCTAAGTTTAAACCATGGGTTAATGGTTTACTGGGGATCTATAGTGGTGGCAAAGCCCCGTGGAACTGTGAGAGTGAAGTTACAGATCATTCGGATGTACTGTAAATTCTGACATCACCAAACTACTTTGAATACCTTTCCCATGACCAAAAATTGCCTAATAAAGATACTGTTTATGGCAACACTGCATTTCTAACATTATATATGAAAAAAGGAATGTCAAGGAGTATTCAGAAGTAGGAAGGGGAATGATAATAATGAGTCTGTCGTCATACATATTATACAATGTACATGTGCGCCAAAATTCTTACTCACTGCAGTTGAATGGGTACTTCTAAAGAAAACCTATAAAAGTAAACTAATCGAATTAAAAGAGAAATGCACAAGATAAACATTCACAGCAATCCTAGTGCCAAAAACATGTGATTTGTAAGAGTGGAGACAGTCCTTCTGTGGCGGTGGAGCAGTCAGCGATTAGTTATCCAAGGGGAGGTTCAAGAGCCTGATATCTGCTGGAAAGAAATTGTTCTTGAATCAAGAGCTTCCATACCCTCTGCCTGAAGGCAGCAGTGAGAAGAGGTTGTGCATAGGGTCCTTTATGATGTTGGCTGCCTTCTGGAGACAGCGCTTCTCATAATTTCGGAATGTCAGTGAATGTCCAAAGTAGGTTTGAAATGATGAACATCAATCTCTTATTAGAACTGACCATCATCCTACACATTACAATTAATCTTCTCGCAGCATCTTCTTATTAACACCCATCTGCCCATCCCACCGACAGATTCAGCCAGTCACCAAGAAGTTTTCTCTTGGTCATCCCTACATTCAAGCTTCACATGTTCAGGTCAACCTGTGTCAGGGAGCATGGATAAAGATCCTGCACAAATCATACATTGCATGATACGTTCAGCTCCAGCCACAGCCAGCTCAACAAGAATAAAACCCTGTCCTTCCTCATGGTAGAGGTAGGTACAGTGAACAAAATAGCACTGGAGGAAGTGGGTTTTGAGGATGAGACATAGCACACATCTCGCTCCTGGAGCTGACAATACTTCAGCAGTCTGAAGAACTGTAACACTGCAGGGCTATGTGCTTGTCGAGTAGATTATATTGCAGCAGCATCCAAGGGCAATTTAAACGTGCCATAAGCTTTCTTGCACAGAAAAGGCCAACAGAGTGCTGCCTCCATCCAGTGAATCAGTTGTGGGCTGCACTGCCCGATACCAAAACAACATATCAGAAAGCTTTTTCACCTCACAAAGGGTTAATGCCAGGCTTATTTCACACATTAAAACTACTTGTATTTCAATATTTCATTTCAACGACAATGCAGGAAACAAAAATCTCTCGAGGAACCATTGAAGTGTCATCTTTGAAATACAAAAGAAGAAAAGTCTTTTGCACTTACCCTATCCTAGTGAAGAGCTTTCCCTGGGCATGAAGGAAATTCAGGGTAAATCTTTTATTCAGCTGGTTTTTGGGGGATAGGAAGGAAAGAAAAAGACAATTAATCTTCTCACAGCATGTTCTTATCAGCACTCAACATCAGAGGCAGAGTACAGCATGACCACAGCTCAGTGGCAAGGAACAGATGCCTGGGGACGAAACGTGCCCACAGTCACAGACCTGCTCCCATGGCCAAGGCTCAGCACCGTTCGGCAGAGTGCTGCCCTCTGCTGGAAACCATCCTTATCTAAAACCCTTGATGCAAGGCTCAAGCCCAAAACTTTGGTTATTTTTTTAAAAAACTTTGCTACATAAAGGACATGGTTTGACCTGCTGAGTTTCTCCAGCATCATGTTTTGACTTTAACCATAGTGTCTGCAGATTTTCGTGTTTTACTTAGCTAAAACCTCCTGGGAATGACATTCACATCCTGACCTAAGCACCCATTTGACAGCAAGTATCTATACATGCAACTTCAAATCACAGTGAACCAAATATTAAGCATGCTATAGACATCAGGTGTCCTTGAGAGGCCAGTCAGAATACATTGTGAGCTATCGTCTGCAGCAACAAACAGTGGTTGAGCAGCACCAGTGGGTGAAAAACAAACCATGTCACAGATCAGAACTCTTCATTAAATCTGGTGTCTTCATGAAGGGTTCCAACCCTAACCATTGGCTACTATTTGTCTCCCCAGTGATGCAGTCCAAGCTGCTGAGTTCCTCCAGTAGATGAGGGTAAAACACGAAAATCTGCAGACACCATGATTAAAGTAAAACAACGCTGGAGAAACACAGCAGGTCCAACAGCATCCTTTATACAGCAAAGATACAGAACCAACGTTTCGGGCTTGAGCCCTTCATGAAAGTATGAGCAAAATGTAGGCAGGCACCCAAACAATATAGTGGGGGGAGGGGCAAGGAGAGGAGCAGAGTCCCACAGGCAGGAGGTACGAGGTGGATAGGGGAGGGAGGGCACAGCAGCAAGCTGGGGGAAGCCTCTGTGAACGAAGAGGGAAGTGGGTGGGGAGCTGGAGAAAAGGAGACAGGAGGTGGGGAGGAGAGGGAGAAGGAAACCAGAGAATACAATGTGAATGCCACCCAGTTGGACAGTCTTGCTCCTCCAATTTACAGGAGGGACAGTACATGAGGCCATGGACAGTCAGTGTAGGAATGGGGCACGGAATTGAAGTGGTTGGCCACTGGGAGATCCCTGTCACTGATGCGCCAGAGCAGGTGCCCAGCGAAGTGATTTCCCAGTCTGTGTCCAGTCTCGCCAATATAGAGAAGGCCTCCCTCCCTCCTTTATCCACCTCCTGCCTGTGGGACCGTGCTCCTCTCCAGCCCACCATTTTGTTCAGGTACTTGCTCAAACCTTGATGAAGGCCTCAAGCCTGAAAAGTTGGTTATGTGTCTTTATCTTTGCTCTATCTGTTTCTTGCTCCAGATTCCAGCATCTGTATGCCATGGAATGTCATCTGTTCAAAACACAATATTTTGCCCAACAAATCAGCAAATGATGAAGCACAACAACTGCAGATGCTTGAACGCTGTGCAAACATTGAGCTTCTGGAGGAACTCAGCAGGTCAGGCAGCATCCACGAGGAGAAATGGTCAGTCAGCATTAGTGGTCAGGACTGTTTATCATGACCAATGCAAGAAGGAGTGATGTTACATACATGAAGAAGGAATGGAAGCCAACAGGTCTTATTTCGCCTTTCAAGAGATTCAAAATAAATGAATAGTCGTCTTTGGGAAGGGGACCTTGTGTTCATCTCAAGAGCATAGGCTCAGCTGGGTTTGGTATGGCAGGAAGGTTTTGGCAGAGAGCACAAAAAAAAAACAAGACACTTTGACCTGACTCAACGCCAACCATCAAGAGCTGATTTATCTTAACCCATTTACCATCACCCAGATGGTTCACAAGTGTTGTGAAAGTACCTGCCTTCACCAATCCCTCAGGCAGTGTGATCCAGATCCTAACCTCTCTCAGTGAACAACATTCTTCCTCAGGTCACTTCCAGCTCTTGACCTTACCTTAACCCTTCAGCCTCAAGGTTTCTCCCACATGGAAACATTTCCTTCTTGTTACCTATTCCCCTCATCAGATGGGATGACAAGGCTGGCCTAGTAGGGGAATGGCCAACAATCAGGATGGGACAGCAACTTGCACACATTCACGAGCCTGTTCAGACCGGTGGTGACAGATGTTTTGTGAGGGCAGAAGTGAGGTGGGATACAGGCATATTCAGGTGTAAGTGAGGGAGGTTATTTTTACCTGTTCTACCATTGCAGGAAGCAGACGCCCTGTTACTACCCATAACCAGAGACTTCATGTTCCACTAGGAAAGGTCCCAAACTGGAGTGGGGTTGGGGAGAGTCCTCATTCACCTATCACAGGGTCAATTCTGTATAGCCCAAGGACACAAGAAGCACTCACCCTGCAGCCTCCCTTTACTATCCTCCACATTTCACTTAATTACAAAATCAATAGGCAGTTCTCAGCTTTGAACCCAACCAAGTCAGATCAGCAATGCTCAGAACCAGAACAAGGTAGATGTTCAAATCAGCACAAATCTCAATATTGCTTTTTACAGTTCCATTATATAAGGAAAGCACATTTAAACTGTTTAAATGCAAAAAGCCTCATGACCAAACAAATTTTAAACTCCACTGTATAAACGTACAAAGAACTGGAAAAGTGAGACAAGTAGAGAAGAGGATGCCCCAAGCCTTTTCCATCGTACACCTGAAACAAGCCATTCCAAACACTTCACATTCCAAAAGTGAGAGAATAAAATTCAGATATCCTTGGTTTAATTCATTTGGCAGAAGGGAGAAGTATGACAAATTTACATAATGGCCATGCAGACAAGTAGAGCCACAATGACATCAAGCCTTACAGCGCTGAGGCAGGCCGTTTGACCCAAATTGTCCATGTCAGCCAAGTTGTATATCTGAGCTAATCCCACGTGACTGAGTTTGGGCCATATCCCTTGAAATTTTTCCTATCTATGTCTGTGAAATAATGCATTTATGCATGCTACTGCCAATTTATTTGTTACCTATATCTTCAGCAGAGAAGAACACACAAGTGGCAGGCTGTTGGCGATGTGAGTCGAGGAACACATGCAGGCTGCGGGCTGCTGGTAACTGGCTGATGGGTACCAAGTATTGGAACCAGGATAATAGAAACATAGAAGATAGGAGCAGGAGTAGGTCCTTCGAGCCTGCTCCACCATTCAATGAGATGTGAGATCCCTGATCACATCGGAGATTTGAATCTGGAGTCAGGTTGCCGATGATTTGGATTGAAGTCTGTATGGCAGCAGAGACTACAGGAGCACTGGAGGCAAATCCACAGACACTCAGTGACCCTGAGGGACTTTTTTTTGCTTCTCTTTTTACAAGAGCATTGGAGGCAAATCCACAGACACTCAGTGACCCTGAGGGACTTTTTTTTGCTTCTCTTTTTACAAGAGCATTGGAGGCAAATCCACAGACACTCAGTGACCCTGAGGGACTTTTTTTTGCTTCTCTTTTTACAAGAGCATTGGAGGCAAATCCACAGACACTCAGTGACCCTGAGGGACTTTCTTTTGCTTCTCTTTCTCTGACTATAAGGAGCACTGGGCAATTTCTGCTGATGGCAATCTTTTGCCTTACGGCAGACTAAATGCAAATTTGTGTAATATTACATCTGTTTTATTACATGACAACAAAAAAATCTCAAATCTTGGATGAAAATGGCAGTAGCAGGGTAAGCAAGTTTGCAGAAGACACCAAAATTGAGGCAAAGGTTATCTAAAATTACAACAGGATCTTCATCAACTGGGGAAGTGGGACAGGAAATGGCAGATGGAATTTAATTCACACAAGTGCAAGCTGTTGCTCTTTGTTAAGTTAAACCAGGGCACAACTTTCCCAGTAAATGGTGAAGTCCAGAGAGACCTAGTGTACTGGTGCATAATTCCTGAAAGCGACAGCACAAATGAATGCATCTTAGAGATGACTTGCTAGACTGCTCGTGGAAGAAACCTTCTCACTGATTCAGGTATAATGTGACAATGAACTTGGTGAAGTAAACATTTGGCATGCTTGCTTTCATTGCTTATGGCACCATGTACGTGAGTTGAGATGTCATGTGCAAGGTGTTGATGAGACCACTTGGAGTTTTGGTCACCCAGCCACAGGAAAGATGTCATTAACCTAGAAAGAGTGCAGAAGATTCATGGGACCCCCAAATTCCTTCCTCTAACTTCCACCACTGATGTTAGGCTCACCCAACTGTAGTCCCTTGGCTTATTCCACAGCTTTTCCAGTACCTCACCCATGGCTAGAGATATCTCTATCAGGACCCTCGCAAGTTCTTCATTAGCTTCCCACACCTGCTGAGGCCCTGGAAATTTATCAATCTTAGTATACTTTAAGCCTGCCAGCACCACCTCTTTTGTAATGTGAACACCTTCCAAGACATCTTTACATCTTTCCCTTAATTCTTTATTTTCCATGACCTTCTCCATGGTGGGGTAAGACAAGAAATATTAATTGAGTGAAACTTGAAAGTGTATAGACACTGTGATTGAGGTAAAAACGCACCAAAATGCTGGAGAAACTCAGCAGATCACACAATGTCCAGAGGAGATAAGGTATACTGCCGACATTTTGGCCCTGAGCCCTTCTTCAGGGAATAGGTAAAGAAGAAATATCCAGAAATATTTATTTAATACCCGGCCCATCTCCTGTGGTTCCACGCATAGATGGCCATATTGATTCCCTTCCTAGTTACCTTAATAGGTCCAGTAGTTCTGTTTCCTGTGAACTATTGTGGGGCAGTAGAGAAGGCATCCCAATTAGTCTTGGTGATCACTGGTTAGACAGATCCAGGAAACCCATTCCTGGGTTCCCATTCCCAATGTAGACATGGGAAAGGAGAAGGACAATAGAGAGGAGGAGTGAGAAAATTGCTTTCCTTTGAAATGCAATTCCCACCCCACAATCTTTGATGAAAATGTTATCAACACTCTATCCATGTGAGGATTGGTCATGTGCACTAGCTTATACTTATTGACCAGCATGTAGTTGATTCCACAGGAACACAGATCTCTCCAGCCATAAGACAGCTTCACCCAGAAGGGAGGAGGGGGTGAGTCATGAGAGCTTGCAGTCTGGCTACTGGCTCACCCAATAACCTCCTCTTGCAGACCTTGCTTCTCAGGATCTAACTTCAACTAATTTCCCACAAAAGTTCTCCGCCCCCACTGCATCCCAAGAGCAGTGATAAATGCAAACAGTATCTGGGCAGCTTCAGTTCCTTCAGTGGCTGACTGGAGTGTTCCGCTTCACATGGGAAAGGAAAGGATAACGTGCTAACATAAAAATAAAACAGCCTCCAGTGCAGATGCTCTTCACATTGAAATTTAAACGTAGCCTTAAATGAATGGATGCAATACAGGAGGGAAGAAGCACGAAGGATTCCATGGAATGGTCTGCTCCGTATGGAGGGTGAGGAGAGCCTGACGAGCTGCAGTATGGCTGGCTCCAACCTGCAGCTTCGCAACAGCTACACAGATCTTGTCACGTCGCTGCGCCACATTCACTGCGAGCATGTGGTTTTGAGTCTAACCAACGTAACTGCAACCTGGCACACACTGGCTGTCGACAGCAAAACAAGTGTACTGGAAACCAGCAGTACTTCTTAAAATGAATTGTGGTGATCTACCACTTCAGTAGTGGTTTGAGTGACCGAGGTCACAAAGTGCACGAACCCAGCCTGTATGTGACACCAGTCTATTCATTACACTGCAAGGCACTTCCTCTCCAGCTTCTCCAGCCTAGACGTATCCACCACCTATCTCAGAATAACCAGCTTACTGTTGAACAGGCAGGCTCAATGGGAAGGAGGGGGCGAGGGGGTGATAAGGCAGTGGAAGGAGAGCACTGAAAAATTCAGTCTTCACACCACAGGCCAATACAAGGTGCTGTCCTTGCAATCTCCTTCACAATGTAGAAGGTTGAGGACAGACAACTCGGCACGACAGCGGGAAGGAGAGTGAAAATGACCTCCAACCAGAGGCTTGAGATGGTCGGTGTCGTCAGAGTGCAGGTGTTCCACCAAATGGTCACCTGCTCTGCACTTGGTTTCAGTGATGGAGGGGAGACCATGTCCTTAGCATCAACTGCAGTGGACCAGGCTGGAGGTGGCACAAGCTTAGGTCTCATTGAGAAAAGCAAGTGAGGGAGGTTGTGGAGAACAAGTGCTGCATTTCCTAAGTAAAGGTGCAGGGGAGAGGTGTCAGGGGATAGTGTTTGGATACCGCAGGCCTGAAGTGCCTCCTGGACAAGGACAATGTTTTAATTTAACTGTTTGCTGTTGTTAGTAAATCAGATTAGACATGGAGGAAAGCTCCCACGATATTATCCGTCAAACTCTCCCATAACAGGGAAAATACTGATTGATACAGAGGAAAATTGCCTCCATACTGTTCCAGCACAGCCTGCCAGGTCAGGGCCACATGGGTGGAACACAGAGTAGAGCTCCCTCTGCACAGACCAGGCACCACAATCCTAAAGTCCTAATGGAAGTAACAACATGATGCCAGAGATAAGCATCGAGTCCAGCAAAATTTTAGGTTCCAGCTTTCTTGAATTTAATCTGTTTAGTTAACAGAATGGAATATAAAGATGGGAAAGTACTTGTTAATCTTTCCAGTTTTGATTGAGGTAAAGTTGGCCCCAGTCAAACCACAGAAAGTTCATACCAACAAGCACAGTTCTCACATGAGCTTCTTTCAACCAACCACCAAAAGTCAAGATTCTTTTATCTGTTTTAAATTATTTTGGGCTGCACTGAACATTGCACGTACACCAGCTCCTATGTAAATCACCAGCCCCTGGTCCTGCTGGCAGCAGTAACTGAGCAATTGGTGGCCTGACTTTCTGCTGAACCAAACACCGAATGTGAATATTCTCTCCAGAAGATTCCAGAATGATCTGTGATCACTGTTGATACAAATACGGCAAAAGCAAAGCCTTCCCAGATGAGACTTGGTCTAATCCTACGCATATTAGACAAGTTTAGGGAAATCAAAGCTCAATGTCCCAGAGTTTTGGGGGGGAGGGGGGAGCAACACTGCAGAGAATGCCATTCATCACCCTATAATACACTGAATAATGGGCACGTGGAACCACCTGAAGTTGTTATTTCTTGACAATCAAATTAGGAGTCAACATTGCATCATGAAAAAATCCCCTTCTCCATGTACCTGACTGAGGTGAGTAACTGGATCCTGCTTAAAGGTTAAAACTGGGTGAAAGGTTGCATGTGAATGAACCCTATCAAGCCGATATGGAAAATAGAATTTTATCACAAGCATGTAATTTCCAGCATCATCTGTGAGGTTTTGTGTAGGATTCCTACCCCTTCACAGAAGTGTGCTCAATTCACTTCAATATAAGGACTCCACTTTTCAAAGGTCAATGTGCTATCGTTGATCATCAGAAAGAGAAAACAGTTCAGTTGAAAGCTATAAATGAGGCATTAACATTGCCATCAGTGACCTTTGCTGCCCCTTCAAAAGCAGACAATGGTTGTGGCCCACCCAGACACACAATCCTCCAGGTAAACAAGTTACCCTTCCCAGTAGCAGGTGGCAGTGCTGGCAATACACTAAACACTTTCAGACAAAGGACTGCTTAAGATTTCAGATTTCAATTTTTCCTGCAGCAATTAAATATCAAATGCATGCAATCAATCATGACTGTAAAAACCACTGAAATCCAGCCCTGGGTGTGGGGATGAAGGCTTCTTTCGCTGACTTTCGTGTGAACGGACTTTGGGGTGATCTTCAAGGCCGCGGACCAGAACAGAGAGAGCAAGTAGGGAAATGGGAAAATGTTGCAGTGATAACAGTAAATTTGTCAGAGATAAAAGACCAGTCAAAAAACAGTGCTGTTCAACTAGTCTTGCCCACGGCTAAAAGATAGATTAAATCTACCTTGAGCAGGAGGATGGGGCCTCAATCTGTCTCACTCAACAGATGGCAACTTAATCTGGGCAGCCTATTTCACTGCCAAAGTTATGAATTCAAATCTTCAAACTTAGTCAAACAATTCACTTTCTGACACTGAGGCCAGAGTGCTATTGCAGGTAGTGTAGCTACCTCATGGTTCCAATAACACAGGTTCCTGACTTCCAGCACTGTGTGGTTTCCCCCAGGTGCTCCGGTTTTCTTCCAAATCCCAAAGATGAGTGGGTCAGTCGTTTGATTGGTGGTGTAAATAACTTGTGTTATATCCAGTCACTTTGAAGTGCAGAGATAAGTGAGGGAAAGGCATTCTTTCTGAGCAAATGTAGTTGATAGGCCAAGTTGCTTCTCCTACGTTGTGAGGCAATTTGTATAAAAATAGAATTAAGCCATTTAGCCCTTCATACCTGCTGTACATGATCATCCAGATTTTGTGGATGGCTCTCCCATGTTCCTTTGGCCCTAAGAGCAGATTTAATCATCGAGTTTCAACTGCTTTCTGTGTAGATGTTCATCACAAGGTAGAGAAGAGGCAGTGTCTTCCAGCTTCTCCCATCAGGAAAGAGATACAGCAGCATCAGAGCCAGGCTGAGAAACAGCGTCTTCCGATGAGCAGTGAGACTGCTGAACAACCGATGAACTGCTTGTACAAACCCTCCGTGACTCAACTATTTAACAATAGTTAAATCAGTACTGCATATGTATTTTTTTGTCTGTATGTGTGTTATGTTTGAATTTTTGTTCGCATGTTCTTGCACTGAGAACCGAAGAATGCTGTTTCATTGGGTTGTACTCATACAATCAGATAATAATGAACTTGAACTTTGAGGATGCAATACTGATGGGCAAGATCTCCAAAGCTTATCATGAGTTAGTGCCGATTTTATGTGGCAACGATTATACCATTCACAGCTTTGGAAAAAGTGGAGCCTGTGCACTACAAAGGTCACCCCATCCAAGAGCTCAGGTGCAGACGTGCAAGTCACATTTTTTACTCCTTTGCTGAAGAGCAGAGGTGGGGTGGCACTCATGAAAGCAGTCAGCTTCTCAGGGAAAGGAAGGAGTGAGAATTGGCAAAAAATATTGCTAATGAGGTGGAGGGATTAAATTGTGCATTACATTGCTTGATGGACTGGTTCCAATGTAACTGGAGGCAATGCAAGTGCAAATGAGCCAATCCATGTGATGTGGGTTTAGAATATTTAGCTTTTGAACACTATCCTAAGAGAAAATACAAGGTCAATGATTAGATCATGAGCTCATCTGTATTAACCATTTAACTGACATTCCCACTAATGACACAACATACTCAGTAATTGGATACTGCATGTGGAACAAAAAAAACTTTAAATTGATTCAACTCCTGCAGCAGCTCCAGTTGAGACTACCCATGTCACAGGAGGTTTCATTAGTGATTACTGATCACCTACTGAAACCAGGTGCAGCAATCTGACATGGTAAGAAGAAGGGGTGTGAAGAATTTCCTGTGGGGACACTTTTGATCCCAACTGTAATCAAAATCCCAACCGGTTATACTTTAAAATGCTGAAGATCACAGAATGCACTCCGCTGACATCAGAGCCAAATTCAGGCTTGTGCGGCAATATAATTGAATAATCAGGCCAGCTGTTCATTCAGATTTCAGTTCCTTCCTTACCATAACCAACAATCCACAAGCTCCTTCACACTACCAAGTATGCTTGAGAACTAAAGTACTTCACCAATGAAACCTCCTGGAAATAGTGGAGAACTAGGGCCTAAATAAATGTGGTCAAGAGCACGAGTTTAACCAAATCTAGAATGCAGAAATTAATTGTCTAAAAGATGATAAATTCTAGATGACCTATGGTTTCCAAGGTAGCCATTACAGTCTTCCGTAATTTCCGAGAATCGAAAACAGTTAACAGTTGCCCCAGATTGCAAAGCAGTAAATGTAAACCTATTGCAGTTAAAAGGGTGGGAGAGAACAGGGGACAACAGGCCAGTTAACCTGACATCAGTAGTACGGAACATGCTGACACAGCACAGTAGAGGCCACATAGGTTTATGAAATGAAAATTATGTTTGACCATTAGCAGCAAGACAATGCCATTTGGTTCCTCAGCCAATTCCACTATTCAATATGATCACAGCTGTTCTTTTACCTCAGCACTACCTTCCTGAACCAACCCCATAGACATCAATTTCATTCAAGTTTAAAAAAAATGTCTGTCTCTTTCTTGAACATACTCAGGGAATGTCCACCGCAGCCTGCTGGGTAGAATATCCCAATAATTCACCTCTGAAGTCTGGTAAAAATTTTGTTTCAATTAAGTCACACATCATCTTTATAAACTCAGTGAAGGGCATAGCTGACTTAATCTCTTCATATGACAACCACACTATCCCAGTCCAGTGAATCCTGGTGGATCTTCACTGCACTCAGTAATCTATTGGTAGGGAGATCAGACCCATGTACATCATTCCAGATGGGGATTCACCAGTACCCTGAACTACTGAAGTATGACAGTTCCACTCTTGCCCTTTTGTCGATAAAGTACTAAGGTGAGAGATTTAATGGTGAGAGATTGAAAGGTGTTTTTGTTCAGGCACCTGAATCACTGAATGTAAACCTGTAGTTTATTATAATGGTATTTTGTTGTTTTACTGCAAGAGGATTTGACAACAAGAGCAGAGCTATCTTACTTTGGTGAGACCACATCTGGAACATTGTGGACATATATGGTCTCTTAACAAGGAACAAACTACTTGACTATGGGAATACTGCAGCATTTTACCAGATCGATTGCTGGGATGCTTTCTTGAACAGAACAGTTTAAGCAGACTGGATCTATACTCTGAAGTTCAGAGTGAAAAGTGATCTCATGCAAATGCACAAAGTTCTTCAGGGTGCTGACAGGGGAGATACAGAGTAAAATCGCAAAGCTGGAGAAACTCAGCATATTTTATATAGCAAGGATAAAGATACTAACCAACGTTTCGGGCTTGCGATCTTCAACAAGGTATGGGCAAAATGATACAGAGTTGAATTTCCCTTGGCCAAAACATCGAGAATTTCAGTTTCAAATTAATGATTCAGTCATACACGGCAGAGATGATGGGAATTAAGGTAGTGAGTCTTTAGAATTTTAAACCAAAGTGAGATGTGGAAGCTCAGTGGATGAGTATATTCCAGACAGAGGCCACAGAGTTTTAGATAGAGAGAATTTGGGGATATCTGATTAATGTAGGAAAATTAGGTAATATGTCAGCCATGATCCACTGAATAGTGAAGCAGATAAGTGTGAGGTGTTACATTTTGGTAGGGCTAATCAAAATAGGACATACAAGGTTAATGGTGGGGCATTGAAGAGTGCAGAAGGACAGAGGGATCTAGGAATGATGGTATATAGTTCCCTGAAGGTAAAGTCACATGTGGATAGGGTGGTGAAGAAAGCTTATGGCATGTTGGCCTTTATAAATCAGAGCATTGAGTCCAGGAGCTGGGATATTATGTTAAAATTGTACAAGGCTTTGGGGAGGCCAAATTTGGAGTATTGTGTACTGTTTTGCTCACCGAAGAAAAGGAAAGATATCAACAATTTGGAGAGAGTACAGAGAAGATTTACTAGAATGTTGCCAGGGTTACAAGGTCTTTCTTCTTCTTTGGCTTGGCTTCGCGGACGAAGATTTATGGAGGGGTAAATGTCCATGTCAGCTGCAGGCTCGTTTGTGGCTGACAAGTCCAATGCAGGACAGGCAGACATGGTTGCAGCAGTTGCAGGGGAAAATTGGTGGGTTGGGGTTGGGTGTTGGGTTTTTCCTTCTTTGTCTTTTGTCAGTGAGGGGGGCTCTGCGGTCTTCTTCAAAGGAGGTTGCTGTCCGCCGAACTGTGAGGCGCCAAGATGCACGGTTTGAGGCGATATCAGCCCACTGGCGGTGGTCAATGGGGCAGTCCTTGTACCTCTTCTTTGGTGCACCTCTGTCATATAACACGATCTTGGGAAGGCAATGGTCCTCCATTCTGGAGACGTGATCTACCCAGCGCAGATGGATCTTCAGCAGCATGGATTCGATGCTGTCGGCCTCTGCCATCTCGAGTACTTCGATGTTAGGGATGAAGTCGTTCCAATGAATATTGAGGATGGAGCGGAGACAACGCTGGTGGAAGCGTTCTAGGAGCCGTAGGTGATGCCGGTAGAGGACCCATGATTCGGAGCCGAACAGGAGTGTGGATATGACAACGGCTCTGTATACGCTAATCTTTGTGAGGTTTTTCAGTTGATTGTTTTTCCAGACTCTTTTGTGTAGTCTTCCAAAGGCGCTATTTGCCTTGGCGAGTCTGTTGTCTATCTCGTTGTCGATCCTTGCATCCGATGAAATGGTGCAGCCGAGATAGGTAAACTGGTTCACCGTTTTGAGTTTTGTGTGCCCGATGGAGATGTGGGGGGGGGCTGGTAGTCATGGTGGGGAGCTGGCTGATGGAGGACCTCAGTTTTCTTCAGGCTGACTTCCAGGCCAAACATTTTGGCAGTTTCCGCAAAACAGGACATCAAGCGCTGGCTCTGAATGGGCAACTAAAGCAGCTTCGTCTGCAAAGAGTAGTTCACGGACAAGTTGCTCTTGTGTCTTGGTGTGAGCTTGCAGGCGCCTCAGATTGAAGAGAATGCCATCCGTGCGGTATCGGATGTAAACAGCGTCTTCGTTATTGAGGTCTTTCATGGCTTGGTTCAGCATCATGCTGAAGAAGATTGAAAAGAGGGTTGGTGCGAAAACACAGCCTTGCTTCACGCCATTGTTAATGGAGAAGGGTTCAGAGAGCTCATTGCTGTATCTGACCCGACCTTGTTGGTTTTCGTGCAGTTGGATAACCATGTTGAGGAACTTATAGGGAAAGGCTAAATAAGTTAGGTCTTTATTCTTTGGAGCATCGAAAGTTGAGAGGGGAATTAATTGAGATATTTAAAAGTATTAGGGGTATAGGTAGAGTTGACGTGGAGACACTTTTTCCTTTAAGAAAGGGGGAGATACAAACAAGAGGACATGAGCTGAGAGTTAGGGGACAAAATTTTAGAGGAAACCTGAGGGGGAACTTCTTTACTCAGAGAGTGGTGTGTGGAACGAGCTTCCAGACGAAGTAGCGGAGGCAGGCTCGATATTAGCATTTAAGGAGAAGTTGGATTTCAGCATGGACCAGAACAGGTGTGGCCAAACTTGCTTAATGTAAGAGCCACAAACGATAAAGCTCAGATGCTTGAGAGCCGCAGGACAAGAACAAAATTCACACATACGTTTTTATTGTTACATACACATCTTGCAACAAAAAATTTTATATAAATTTTAAGAAATGCAATAATATTTATTCATGCCTGCAGTTTTTAAACTGTTAATTTGTATTAGTTTCTGTAATCACAGAAACAAATATGTAAAAATATTAACCCAAAAAATGAGATATTTTAATCAGATTTCCACCTTACAAAATCAGATTTTTTTATGACTAAAATACAATGCTACAAATATCAGGCTATTCAAGATGCGAGTCGGGAGGGCAAGGGAGAGAGACCGGCAGCGCGACTCGTGCGGGTGAGGGAGAGAGACCGGAAGCGCAAGTCGGGCAGGCGAGTGGGGGAGACGAGCAGCGAGCTGCATATTAAAGGTCAAAGAGCCGCGGTTTGGCCACCCCTGGACTAGAAGTTGTCCTGTATCTATGCTGTAATTGTTATATGGTATGAGGAGGTTGTTAGTCTATTTCTGCTTCTTATGACCTTATTCAATGCCTATAGTTAAAAATAAATTGTTGATATCAAACACAATGCTTCATCGCTTAATACAGAAAGGTGCAGGGCTCCAAAAACACTTTTAGTCCAAGTGCAGGAGTGGCCCCCAAAGGAAAGTCGCTTCATCTTCAAACTCCTCTCCAAAGGCTGCACTAGCAAGATAACTCAGAGCAATCTTCATTTGAAAACCCTCCTCTTTAATACAAATCAAGTTAAAGGTAGCTGAACACTAACACTTCTTTAATACTGGGAATGAGTTACTGAGATGTCAACTTCACAACCTCCTACAATGGATTCAAATACACTATTACAGAAATGGCTCAACTATTGTTGTCTTGCTAACGTGCACCAAATTCACCTGATTGCTCAGTCAAACCTGAACTCCCTTGCTCATTCCTTCACCCCCTTGCCAAGTTTTATTTTGCTTGTAATTATTTTAACCCTACCATTTATTTACATGTTCAGTAATAATATCCATATTCCAACTGTATACACAAGGAATTCAGAGAAACTCTGGCCTCCCCATCAGTCCAACATCTACCCAGAAACCCCAGCTTCCCTGCCCTTGGGAGAAGATCCCCAATACCTCTCACATTACATCTCAGAAACAGTTTACTAAACAGCATGTGCACCTTGGTGACAATGCTGGGTTCTTCGCCGCGCACAGGGCTCCAGATAACTGATGCCCTAACCCACAACATCATACAAATTGAAAGATTTCTTCCCAGGGCTTTGGTAACTACTGCTCCATAAGAATATAATGCACTGTATCCATCCCAAGAGGTATATCACAGGCTGGCAGCAGCATGCAATATTTCTGATCCCAACATACACAGCAATCTGAGCAAAGTTCCAGGAAGACCAAGTCATTACAAAAGGCGAGCCAGACGTGGGTGGAGGGCAGCCTGGATTTAGCATCAGGATAAACATATGAAATGAAAAGATGCTGGAAACTCCCACTTGTCAGGCAGCTTTGGTGCAGGGGAATCCAAATTAACATCTCAAGTCAAAGATCCTCTGTCAGAAATGTTATCGGAACATTACCCATTTCTCGTTCCACAGGCACCACCCAATCTGCTGAGGATTTCCAGCATTTTCTTCTTGACCAATAGAGTCTGCAGTTTTACATTGAGAACATATCCCAGTCCACTTTACCCAATTCCAACATCTTTATCAAACCAAAATCTCTCAAGGGGCATCACAGGAGCATCATCTGACATTGAGCCAGGAGAGAGTTTAAGAGGTGAAGAGAGCAGGGTGTTTAGGAGCACGTTACAGGAATGTGGCTTTGGATGGGACATTCCAGAACACATGGTCACTTATTGTGAAGCAACATGCAGGGTGCTTGAGGCCGGAACTGGAACAGCACAGTGATGAGGGAGGGCAAGCCGTGGGAAGAGAAGTAGTGATCTGAGCATCTTGGAATGGAAAGTAACAAGATGGTCAAGCACCAGGTCCCTGCAGCAATAAGGCACAAGCTGGTGTAGATTTAAAGCAGTTTTTCGTGGATGTTTCTGTTGGAAGTAGTCGAGCTGAAATTTAAACTGATTTTTAAACATGGATGACAGCTTCCTCTCAGCACCCAGCAGCCTACCAAAATCTTCCCTACTGAAAATACCACAGCTTTCACTCAGATGAAGCCCATAATGCTCCCAATGCAGCATCAGCTGGAACAGCCCCACCTGTTGATCACAAAAACAACTGCAACTCCATTACATATATATTTGTAAACTAAGCACATGCCACAATTCAGAGAATTGCAAGATCCCATTCTGCCCGTTGTGTGGCATTGGCTCAATGAGAGCCCCACTCCCCTGCTCATTCCCAAACATTTTTATCCAACTTCTTTTTGAAATGTATTACCAAACCTGCTTTCAATATTCTTTCAGGCAGAGGGATCCAGATCACAATTCCAGCATTAAAGAATTCTCTTTTCTGCTTTGGCTCTTCTACCAATAATCTTCAAAATATGTCCTCTTCTCTGACCCGCCACTGAAGTCAGTTTATTTACCTCACCAATACCATTCATGATTACATACACCTCTAAATACCCTTAACCTCTGCCCATGGGATTACCCCAAGTTAATAAACTGAAATCTTAGGAGCATTTCTTCATTACATCTTGGTCGGACTTTCTGTTCATGCAGTGCAGCAATGTGAATTCCAATTTCACGATCTCCAACCGACAGTGAGCTCTCGTACGGTGGTACTGGTTAAAGAAGAGTTACCATTAGCACAAGTTCCCCATGTTTAGTTTGGTGTCACCTGTGATACTGCCAAATGGAACAGAGATAGGTGGTGAAAGTGGTGTCTGGCACTCTTGCCAAAGTCAGTGTACAAAGTCAACTGCACAAGATGGACTGTAGTTTTGCAAACAGTACTGTGGCCATTCCTGGTTGCCCACCTGTAGGAAAGATATAATTAAGCGGGAAAAGGTGCTAAAATAGATTCACAAGAGTTTTACTGGGAATATGAAGAGAAACTGGATAGGCTGGAGTTTTATCCCTGGCTGAGGGGCGACCTTATGGAGGTATGTACAATCACGAAGGGTGCGTGCAAGGTACACAGTCTTTTCCCCACAGCAGGGGAGGACTAAAACTAGAAGGCACAAGTTGGAAGGTGAGAGGGGAAACATTTAAAAGAGATCTGGGGGATATCTTTTTCACATCGAGGGTGTGGATATGTGGATCAAGCCACCTGCAGAAATGTAGAGGTGAGTACAACAGCCACACTTAAAATACATTTGGGAAGGTTTTTGGCTAGAAAAGGTTTAGATAGATACCAGCCAACTGCAGGCAAATGGAATTAGTCTGGGTAGCCAATTTGGTCGGAATGGACAAGTTGGGTTGAAGGAGAGGCTTTCATGCTATAAAACCTTATGAGAACAGCTCCAAGATCAAGCTCACCACATCTCAGAAACGTTGGGATGATGAGAACCTGTTGATAGGATGATTATCTGATGGCTCCCATGTTGTCAGCTCCCTGACACGTTACCCTGGTGCTCACCATGAATGGCCTCTCTGAAAGGTGCCATGGGGGTACCCACATGGGATTACTGAGGCTCAGCCTCAAGATTTTACAGGCACTGTATTAGGAATGGCCAGTCAGAAGGTATTCAATGGACACAATAAAGTGAGGCAGAATCCATTCAACAGATTAAACCCACCAAGTGCACATCACAAAAACAGATCTCCCCAAGATAGTCAGCAGGCCCTGACCGCTATTCCTGCCAAGGAAAGAAGCCAAAACTGATTGCAATCTTCACATAAAACATAAACAGTATGCCATATATTAAAACCAAAAGCTGAAGCCCATTTCTAGCCAGTTATCTCCCAGAGTTCAGAAAACGGTCAATGATCAGATAACCATCAGATGCTGTTCTCAATTAGATGCCAGCATATAACTCACTCAGCGACTCTGCGTGAAACCCCCACCTTAATCCCCTCAACCAGATTCCACCCTGCAACTCAGCCACTCTGCACACGAAACCCACCCCCAAACTCCTCATCCAAAATCCAGCCAATAATTTGCCCCCTATGTACACATCTCCTGAATTTCCCTTAGATTCCAGCCTGCAACTCAATCGCTCTTCATGGGAACCACTTTCCCCAACTCATCCACATTCCAACCCATAATTGTCACTCTCTATGCACTCAGGAACCCTGTCAAATTCCAGTCTGGAAATCACTGTGCCCTCCAAAACCCCTCAACCAAATTCCAGCCTGTAGATTGTACACAAATCTATTCCCCTCTCACATCTCCCTCAATCCCCATAGGATGCCATAGGGGCATTGTGCTTAGTAAGGGATTCATTAAGGTGATATCTGAATGTAAAGAATAAGGTTGAGAACCACTGCTCTAGCCTGTAACTCACATATATTTATTATTCCATATAGAAACCACCCAGATCTACCAATTCTGTGAAACTCTTTTCTGTAAGAAATGGTAGGGTAAGCAGGATACTGGAGACAGCAATATTATTTATAGATTCACAGAATATGCAAAAGGCCCTTCAGCCCATCTGTTACATTCCGACCAAGTTTGCATTCTGGGCTACAGCCCCATTTACCTGCATTTGGTCACAACCTTCCAAACCCTTCCATCCATATCTGCCCAAAATTATCCCTCTGTGATGGAGCAGAATGCCCCAACATGTCCATATTCATAACGTCCCCAAACTGCCAGAAGATCTTCACTCCCTGGTTTCTTTTTTCCTGCCCAGGTCCTTTCCAATCGACGGCCTAAGCTGCTGATGCAGTCATGGGCAGCCTTGGAAGAGGTCAGGAAGCCCATGTCTCGGGCTGGCACTGGTGCATGGCAAGGACAGTGTCTTCTGCGCCCATCTGACCAATGATATAACATATTTTATGACAGAATATATTCATTTGTCAACAGTTCTGAACATCTGACAGTACTTTGCCAAAGCAGCTGTACATGCTCTTGGAAGGGCCTTCAGCAGGTTAGCTGCCCACATTTTGTATAATCTTTGACACACAGACCTTACCATATTATTGCTGCGCCTGTGGTCCAAGCAGGCAATCACACACCGCAGCAGTCGGAATAATCGAGTGAGCCAGCAGTCACACAGCTCAGCATGTCCACACATTGTGCAATGTCCAGAAATAAACATCGCTGGTTGGTTTCAGACACCTATTGCTAGTCTCAAACAAGTGTGAATCTTCAAAACCTCACCAGGATTGCTTTTGTTCATTAAAAGTAAATTTAGCATGATGTAAATTATTTCAAGAACACAGAGCCGATATATCCCCCTCAAAAAAAATAGGTTACTCTCACCTCAGGTTTCTCTCGTATCCTGAGTTAAGAGCTCACTGGAACAAACTGGGTAAATATTCAACCATCAAATGTGTTTTGTGGCTTCATCCAGTCTCGAGGAAGCGAAATGACAGTGGCATTTGTTCAGGGGATGTGGGTGCTGCTACCCAAGCTTTATTACATATCCCTACATAGACAAGAAAGTGGATGATTACAACCTTCTGAGAGTAGTTGGACCTGTGTTCATCACAGAATTCTTCCCAATCCTGACCTGTACCTTGTAGATGGTGAAAAGACTCCAGGCTGTCAGGAGGTCATACTCAGTCTCTGAGCTGCTCTTGCAGTCACCCATTTATGCTGCTATGCCCTGGATGTTGATGATGGGAGTACAGTACTTGGCAACGATTGCCAGGATATGAGGTTCATATCCCCTTTGTAGATGGCTATTGCCTGGTACTTGCGTGACAAAACTTATCTCTACTTAACTAGTACAGCAAGGCTCGCCAGAGAGGAGCTTGGCAGACATCAAAAAATGACACTGTATATATTCAAGAGAAAAATGTCTGTATGTATTTTGGTCAGTATGGTTTATAGTGTGAAAAATAAAAAATTATAAAAAATACAAAAAAAAACTTTACATAAAATACATGAGAAGTAGGCCATTCGTCACATCAGGTCCACTCCACCATTCCATCATGAGCTAATTCAGTGTTTTCAAACTTTTTCTTTCCACTCATGTACCACTAAGTAATCCCTATGCATAGGTGCTCTATGATTAGTAAGGGATTGCTTAAGGTGGGATGTGAGTGTGGAAAACAAGTTGAGAACCACTGTTTAAATCGTCCCTAATTGACTCATTATGTGCACAGTTTCATAACTCCAAAGGAAATGGGCCAGTGACAATTTCTCTCAAGCAAAATATTTCAGTAACAATTGGGTCTCAAGCAGTGGTTCTCTCCCTTCCCTTCCCACTCACATCCCACCTTAAGTAATCCCTTACTAATCACAGAGCACCTATGGCATAGGGAATACTTAAGGTGGATGAGTGGAAAGAAAAAGTTTGAAAATCACTGAGCTAAGTCATTCTTCCACTCACCCCCTCTCCCCCACTTTCTCCCAATAACCTTTGATACTCTAACTATTGAGATACATGTACCTATGAATCTCTGCCTTAAATACAGACAACGACTTGGCCTCCATAGGAGCCTGTGGTAGCAAATACTTGAGGTTCACCATTCTCTGGCTAAAGAAATTTCTCTGCACCTTGTCTTAAATGGGTGCCTTTCAATCCTGAAGTTATGCCCTTTTGTCCTAGATTCCACTGCCATGAGAAACAACTTTGCCACATCTACTCTGTCTAGGCCTTTTGACATTGAAAATACTTCTATTAGGTCCCCCTCATTCTTCTGAACTCCAAGGAGTACAGACAGGAGCTGTCAATCATCCCTCATATCCTAATCCCTTGTTACATGTGGGCAAAGCAAGGTGCTGTATGGAACCATCAACAAAGAACCTCACCCCCATGTAAAACAAACTGGAAGGAGGAGCAGGAGCCACCAGAAGATTGGGAAATCCTGCACAGAATATACAAACAGATAGTAAAAGGATTTAACATTATATAAAGCAGAAGAGAGTGGTTGATGTGGAAGATGAGAAGCAGGAATTAATATTGAGTAATGAAAAAATGGGAGAGGACTTGAACGTCTATTTTATGTTGGTCTTCACAGTAAAGGGCATGTCTAATATGTCAAAGAGAGATGTTAAGGATACGATGGGAAGTGAATCAATCACCATCACTGAAGAGGCAGTGCAGAGCAAACAGGTAGTTCTAAAGGTAGACAAGTCCCTTGGTCCTGATGGAAAAGAATGCATCCCAGGGTACTAAAAATGGCAGAGGTAATAGTAGAGGCATTTTTGACGATTTACCAAAATTCTCTGGATACTGGGCAGGTCCCGGCAGATTGGAATACTGCAAATGTGCCACCATTGTTTAAAAATGTAGGTAATTATAGGCAAATTACCTGTAGTTGGGGAAAATGCTTGATGTTATCATTAAGAAAAGAAATTGCGAGATGTCTGGATAGAAATTGTTCCAGCAGGAGAACGGAGCATACATTCAGAAAGGGCAGGTCCTGCTCGACAAATTTCCTGGAGTTCTTTGAAGATATTACAAACACAGTGGATGGGGGGGAACAGGTGGATGCTGTGCACTTGGATTTCTAGAAGGCATTCGAGAAGGTGCCGCAGAAAGACTCATCCATAAGACAAGGATGCATGGTGTTGGACTAACGTAATGTAGAGAAGGTAAAGATAAACAACCAGATTTTCAAGCCTGAGGCCTTCTTCAAGGAATGAGGAAAAATTAGGCAGGTGCCTCAATAAAAAGGCTGTCGGAGGAGGGGAGAAAGAGTAAGGGGAGGAGCACAGAGCAGCAGGCAAAGGGTGATAATTGGACATGGGTAGAAGGATGGGGGAGAGGAAAGATGAGAAGTGATCAGGGGAAGGGGTGCCTTTGTGAATGCAGAGCTAGAGGAAAGGAGTCAGAGGGATAAGGGAAAGAGAGAGAGAAAAACAAGTCAGAAATGTAAAAGGATAGATCAATATCCAGTTGTAGTTTGTCAAAAACAAAGTGACATTTCAGTATGCAAATTTAAATCCCAGTTCCGATGGAAAGCTGCCGACTGAAAACGTTAACTGTTGCCCGTTCCGCAGACGTTGTCTGACCTGCTGAGGTTTTCCACCATTTGCTGTTTTTATGTTAGATTCCCAGCAGTGGTTTTAGTGATTTTCTTTTACACCTCCAACTGCAGGATTATAAGTGGATATACACACAAAGCCACACCAAATATAAATTGCTTTTTTTTCAAAGTGTCCATTTTCTGCAGGGTATTGTTAATTCCGAGGAATGGGAGCAACAGTCTAGCCTTACCATTGAAATCTCAATCAAAACCTGCAGCTACTGACATCAATACATCTTTGGCGGTTCACCTACAACAAGGTAAACTCACAGCTGAAGCCTGAGACAATATTTGTAGTGTAAAATTAATGTTAATAAAGAGCAATCATTACAGCCCAGTCTTTGCAACCTTTATTGAAATTACCAACTACTCCAGAGCACGTAGCAGAAACAGGGTTGGAGCAAGAAGAAATGAAGAAACAAACTGGAAACAAATCCAAACAGGCCAGTCCTCTTACGACAAATGCATGCTCCACAGTGTCTACTTGCACATCTCCTTATAGCCTGGAATGTGGTGCAATTTCTTAAACATTCCCTCCACTGTTGATGTCAGCTTTCAGAGTAAACCCATCCCAACACTTGCCCTGTTCCATCTATGTCCATCAACCCCCATTCTACTTACACCAAGGACAATTTACAATGGGCAATTAAATACCAACCAACACACCCTTGGGATTTGGGAGGAATCTGGACCACCCAGGGCAAACCCAGGCAGTCACAGAAAAAGAATTCCAAACACAGTCCAGCTCAGTGTAAGGCCCTCCAGCACGTGCCAACCATGAAGCAAAGTTTAACTCATCCTATCTGTCTGTACAGTCCACTTCCTTCAGTTCCTTGCCTGTTCATGCATCAGTCTAAATGTTTCTTTAACGTTTCTATCATACCTGTTTCTTCCACTTCCCCTGGCATGCCGCTCCAGGCACCTACCCTGCTGTGTAAGAAACTCTTGTGTGGTAAATCTCCTTTAAATTCCACCACCCCCCCCCCCCCCCAGCATAAATCCATGTCCTCTAGTATTTGACATGACCATCTTGCCTATCTACGCCCCTCTCAAGTTATGTTTTCCATCAGGTGGATGACAGCGTAAACTCCACACTGACAGCACTGGTGGTCAGGATCCAAGCTAACTGTCTGGAACTGTCTGTGCGTCAGCAGTTACCACTCTAACAGTGAGAGAGAATGAGAAAACTTTTAGAAAAGATGATGAAACAAGTTGGTAACTGCAGCATTAATGCCAGGACCGTCAAAAGCCATCGTAAGCTAAATCTCTGCAGCCTGGAGAACATGCTTGTACAAATGCCAGCTCACTTTTACAGTCCACCCTCCCCTATCTGCAACCCGCTTCAATTCATAGTAGCACTGTGATACTTGTTTTGTTCCATTGTTGCAGCACCAAAGAGAATATAGAATCTTATAGTGGAACAAACTTGTACAGTATGTAAACTGAACCTTTTAAACTACTTAATAAATAATTGAATGATTGAAGGCAAAGAAGCGCAGACATTCTGCAGAGCAGACGTGAAATTGAAATGTCTCATCTGTTTCTTATTCTTCAATTGAGGGAGGCATGTCAGCCTGAAGTGGAGAAAATAAAATAGAAATTTACGTGTACAAAACACTTCAACATGTAGTAGTCTATTGATGCCAGACATCAGCTTTGCTTTTATTGGTATTTGGCTTGTTTGAAGTTTACTTTTCTTACATCTTACAGGCGTGAGAAAGGTGGTCATTCTTCAGCAGAAGGGAAACAAACTGACTCAAATGGCTGGTGGTGGTGGTGTGTGTATGTGTGTGTGAGATGCATTCAGAGTAAATGCTCATTCCTAATCAATGAGGTGCAAGGTTCTAATTGTAACACTGCACTGCAGTCACATTCTCATGCATACTTTGAGTAGAGCAAGGGAAATTGCTATTTTATTCCTAGTCAAACCTTAATAGATTTTTTATCCACTTTAGCGCCACTGAACATTTTTGAAATCAAGCCAGCCACTAAACCAGCTTCACCACAACAGGAAAGAATACATCATATTTAAATTCTGGGTGCCATTCTATAGGAAGAATGTGATTACACTGGAGAAGATGCAGTAAAGATGTTGCTGAGACTGGAGTGCCTGAGTTACATGGAGAGAGTGAACAGGCTGGGACTGCTTTCCCTGGAGTCAACAAAGCTGAGGGTGTAGGTCGAATGAAAGGTCACAGTCATTTTCCGGGGGTTGCAGAATCTAAAACTCGAGGGTTCAGGACTAAGGTTTTAGACCTGAGGCCTTCGTCAAGGTAAACATTGGGTTAGATACTGGTGACTCGCTGAGTTTCTCCAGCACTTTTGTGTATTACACTACAATCACAGCTTGTGCAGACTTTCCTGTTTAACTCCAAGAAGGATTCATTGGCAAGATCGAAATTTCAGAAAGGTGACAGCACAGAAGGCCATTCAGCCCCACATTCACTTATTCAGTCTTACTCCCACACCCTTTCTTCCAGAGCCTACAACTTCTCCTTTCCAATACACATCCAGCTCCCTTTTGAAAAGCCACAGTGCATTCCAGATACTTGACACACATGTTTTTTTTAAGGCTTTTATTTCTTTTGTCAATCAATTTTATTTTTAAGCCTCCACTGCCTCTCCTAATTGATCTTGAACTCGCTGGAAACATTATTGTGCTCTGGGATCTATCTCATCTAAGCTAGATTGGGAAAGGGCAGTTTTCCTTCCTTCTCTCTTCAAAGCTAGTGAACAGTGAACTAGTTAGTTTCCACCACTCTATTAGTCAGAGAGGCTATCAATGTACTTACATCACTTGGGGAGAGATTTCCGAGGTCTTCATCTTGCTCCGAGGTTGCATCATCCCTGTTCAATTCACTCCCCTGCAACAAGTGTGGATGGGTGGTGTGAATCCAGACTTCCACCCTCCTGGTATCTTCCCCGACCTGCCCCAAGGTTTGCCTTCTGCCCTTAGCTCTGGGGCCAGGGCTGCCATCACATTCCTTGTGCCTCTTGAACTCGGCTTGCTCAGCCTGGAATGGAAACAGGCACTGATGAAGTGGTCTCTTCACTACACCCGTTCAGGTGGCCGTAACGGGAAGGTGCGTTACCGAACATCTCCCAATGTTCCTCACAGCCAATTATCATTCAATTTCAACACAAGACCTCACAAAACAATGAGACAATGCAGGGACACACAAAGAATGCCATACTTTTTATATTTGTACCTCTCCATCAGAGCAGCAAATGTGAAATTGAGCTGATCATTTTCAAACCAGATGGGCCATTTCAGCAAGGAGTTGACCACATTGGTGGGTCTGAAGGAGTGTATTGAGCAGACTGTGCATGGACACAGGTAATTTCATCAAAGATTCGATAAGACAGAGCAGCTCATCCAGCACTGTCTCAGCTGCTCACGAATCTAACTCGGGACTGGTAACAAAGTGGTAGCTCTCGCAGTTTCGGCCTATTTCATTTCCCTGATGGGATTAGGGACTTGATCGCTTTCCGAGATAACCAGAGATTGTTCTATCAATCAATACCAAACATGGATATAAAGAATCACAAAACCAATCTACTGAGCTCAGATCACACCCCACCCTTGGAAAGGATTGGGAATGGGAGGGGGGGAGAGGTGCTCATGCAAACACCACACAGAGCAGAGCAAGGGGGGGGGGGGGGATGAAAATGAAGGGCACATTTGACCACAACCTTATCCTGTATCTATGAGAAAGCAGAACAGGAAAAGCAGTAGGATCCACTGGCAGATAAGACAAGGATTTAGGAGCCTCAAGATTCAGGGGAGTAGATTTAGGATGGGTATGAGGAGGAATGGCTTGACTCAGAGTAGTGAACGTATGGAACTATCCGTCCAAAAAATGCAGTCGAGGCTGCCTCACTAAATATATTTAGATTTTTGGTGGTAGAAGAATTAACTGATAGGGAAGAGGCAGCCAAGTGGAACTGAGACCAAGGCCAGATTAGCCCTGATTTTGTTGAATGGTAGAGAAGGCTCAATGGGCCAAATGGCCAACTCCTGCCCCTATTTCTTGTGTTCTTAACCTGGTAAGTTTATCCTCTTACCTTCCAGCTTTCCTGCCTTTCAGAATGAAAGAGTTATTCATACCCAGAACAAGAAAAAACAGGTCTAAGTAAAAGGGGAGTATGTGGGAATGAGAGACAGGGGAGTGTAGAGGAACCTTTATGCTGTGTCTAACCTGTGGCATTTCTACCGTGAGAGTACTTGATGGTGAGGCAGTAATTCTCAGAGAAAGAAGTGAAATTTCTTGCCTTTTTCTGTTCTATATATCTTTCTTATTTACTATTAATGTAAAGAAAATCTGTTCCTGTCACACACCAGACTGAATGCATTAGTGGAGAATGGTCACCCCAAATTACACAGAATTTATATACAGACGCAGTATTGGGTCCAACAGTCTCAGCCCTCTAGATAGTATGAGTAATGTCGGCAAGTCAACTGTGAATTTCATCGTTTTCCTATAGTTTTAAAGAGATACATTTTTAAAAACTACCCAACATATCCTTGCATAACCCTGCGCTCTGACGAGAACTGAATGCAGCCTTTTCAACCTCCCCAAAGTGTTCAAGCACAGTTGATTCTGTTTATTTTCTGAGAGGACCAGGACTTTGATCACAGCTTGTCCATTTGCCAAGCTTGCCATCAGAATCGTGCAGAAGGCAGCAATGGTCATTTTCACACGGCCCATCCAACTTGTTTTTCTGTTCTCAACAAGTCACAAAGATCTCACAGAGCCTTCCAGCACTGCCACCAAGGTCTGTTTATGACTAAGTAAACACCAGCGAAAGCCAAGCTCATTCACTTGCTCTCTCCCTTCTCCCTCCTCCCTCCCACGCACGCACACACACAAAAACTCTGCCAGCTTGCTGCTTGCACTGAGCAACAGACTGACCTTCCTCTTGGTTTCTTCGAAGAGGCTCATCAGACTCTCTCTAGCTGTCAGAATTGGATTACTGGCAGCCAGACTCCGCATGTAATAGTATACAGCATCTAGCTTCCGTCTCTGTTAAAAGAAAAACAAAAAAAAAGCAAAGATGAAACAAATTTAACGTGCAGACAAAGCTCAGCTGAACCCAATTACGACGCATTCCCACAATTACTTCATTTTCACTGAAATCTATTAGTCATCAATTACCCAAGTTTCATAAAACTGCTGGACATTTGTTCCCCACTGGTTACCCCTCTGAGGACCAGGGCTCAGATTTATCAGACCCAACACAAATATAATAAAGCAGCCCCATAACACCCCTGACACGGCCCCTGGCTCTTTCGTGAGGTGTGCAAGCGCTCAGCGTTCTCAATGCCCTTATCAGTGCAGTGCACAGAAAATAAAACGGACAACTGCAGCTTAACGAGGAGAGAAGTATTCACTCCCTCTACATCCAAACCCTAAGCTAGGATTTCACATGCCTTGGGTCACTGCAATATGAACGCAGAAAGCTCCCCACAAACACACAATTCTGCACACTTCACAGGAGGTGAAGGTCCTGAGGTCCAGTTCCAAAGAGATGATCCCCCCCCACCCCCAAAATGCACAGAATCTGTTCTATTTCTTGCAATACCCTGGCAGCAACTCAACATCAAACCCACGCATTGCAGCTTTCAGTGCCACAAGATTAAATTCCTCACCCCATTTCAAATGGGAAATGTAATCAGTAATCCCTTTGAGAATACAATGACTCCTCATTAACACTTCAGATACTTTCCACCGACCAACTTTCCTGTGAATCACTGACATCTAGTGGCACCAGCAATTCCAGCACTCGCTCTAAAACAAAGGTTAAGATGAGGATTAAGGTGTCATTTTCAAAAGTTCTAATTAATTGAAGATTATTCAGTAGAGCTACAGCACCAACATTTCTCGGGGTCGAGGAAATTGCAGGGACTTATACCAGGTGCTACTCCCATTCTATACACAGCACAATCCCACAGGCAGCAGGGAGAGGAAAGGATCATCATTTTCTGGGAATGTCAGCCTGGGTTAAAATGTTGGCCAGCGGAGCAGGAAACCTCCCTGCTCCTCTTCACCAGATTTTTAAACAGGAACATGCAGATGTCTTGGCTCCAGTAAGAAATTCAGTCAGAAAACCCAGGAGGATGGTTGGCACAGTGTTCAGTGATGCAAGAGTTGGCCTTGCATCAGTCAACAGGCTCACTGACCTGGATGCACCCTTGCAGTTCTGGACACAAAAGGTACCTGAACGTTTTCCTCCAATGCCCAATTACTCAGTCCTCAGCTTCTTAGATGAATAATGAAGTTCAACATGATCCCCCTTGGCCCTCAACAACTTCTAAAGTATACCATTGGGACCATTCTTGTTTTTGTTTTAAAGACATACAGCATGGTAACAGGCCATTTCAGCCTACGAGTCCATGTTCCCCAATTAACCTACACCCCCAGTACATTTAGAACAGTGGGGAAGAAACCAGAGCCCCCAGGGAAAACCCACAGACACGGGGAGAATGTACAAACTCCTTACCGAGTGCGGGATTCGAACCCCATCCCCAATTGCTGTCACTGTAAAGGCGTTGCAATAACCGCTACGTCAACTGTGCTCTCCCCATGATTGGACAGAATGTTGGTCAGAACATTTGACGGCTCTTGGTCTCTACTTGTTGGAATTTAGAATGAGGGGGAGGTTTTCACTGAAACATTTTGAACGTGGAAAGGCGTGGACAGAGTCGATATAGAAAGGTTGTTTCCCACGGTGGGAGAGTTGAGGACAAGAGAGCACAACTTCAAGATTAAAGGGGGTCCATTTAGCATAGAGAAGTGGAGGAATTTCTTCAGCCAGAGGGTGGTGAATCTGTGGAATATGTGGCCACAGACAGTTGTGGAGGCCGGGTCATTGGGTGTATTTAAAACAGAGATTGACAGGTTCTTGATGAACCAGAGCATCAAAGGTTATGGGGAGAAGGCGGAGTGGGGCTGAGTGGGAAAATGAATCAGCTCACAATTAAAGGGTGAGACAGACTCAATGGGCTGAATGGCCTATTTCTGCTCCTGTGTCTTATGACTGCATCAGTGTGGGACGGGAGCTGCTCTGCTCAAGATTGGAAACTGCAGAAGGTGGTAAATGTAGCTCAAATCATTACGCAAACTTCCCTCACCTTATCTACATCTTTCGCTGCCTTGGATACACTCTCTGAGGAAGACTCAAAAGTGTGAAATTACACACTAACAGGTTTAAAGACATTTCTTCCTTACAGCCATCAGGCTCCAGAATGAACCCCACAACAGTGCTCTCTTGCTGCCCCTGCTCGGTGCTAATTCATCTTCTGTTTCATTGTAACTCTGTACTCAGTAAAGGTGCTCTTGTTCTACTTTCTACAGCTGTATTTTAGAGCTGGCCTGTTAAGACTGCTTGCAGAAGAACCCTGCTCACCAGGCATAATGTGACAAGAAGACAGGCGAGTTGTTTGTAAACAAGAAACTGCAGATGGTGTAAAAATGGAGCAACGCACAAAGTGCTGAGGAACTCGGCAGGTCTGGCAGCAACTGCGGAAGGCAAAAGATAGTCTGATGGGTGTTGATGAAACTGCAGGGTGGTTTCCTGAAGGTGCCTGGACTTAACTAGGAAATAAATCCAGAAAGAATTGGAAAAGAGCTCAAGCCTTTCAACATGAAGTTGCAGTTTCAATGACAGAAAACAGAGAGACAAAAGAGGGTTCCAACTGAGGAAGGAAAATAATGCCTAAATGGTGGAAGATGGACGAATTGACTGCAAAGGAAGTGTAGAGGCAATTGGGCTGATTGCAACGGGGCTTCAATCCTGACCCCGAAACACAGTTCAGTTTCTGGATTTTGTCATTGATCCACATTCTCATTCGTGGAGAAAGATGGGTTTGCCACCATTGATCATAAACAAGAGAAACATCCAATTATTGTGTCAGTAAATGAGACGCAGGTACTGCCAGGCCACAACAAAATAATGGACAATGAGTTAACAGGAATGTGCGGAAATATTGATCCATTGGAAAATGCCATTCATCTGTCATTCACCCAAGAAGATTGATAATATTTGGTATATTTGATGTGCCCTAAATAATACCCACAGCAAACAGAAGAGAGGATTTTGTCCAAATAAAGATAATTTTATATATACAGCTTGCAAAGTTTAGCATTTATTACATAAAAAAATACACAAAAACATCATCCAATAATGATAAAAATAGTTTTCAGTCGGTTTTTCAGGAACAAGTGTCGAGGTTACTGGTGAGGCTGCACCTGGAGTACTGTGTGGAGTCTGAGCTCCTGACTTTAAAGGACTACATACTGGGTATGGAGGCAATGCAGGGGAGGTTCACCAGCTTTATTCTGGAGATGAGGGGGTTTGCCCATGAGGAGAAATTGAGTCTCCTGGGATACAACTTGGTGGAATTTAGAAACATGAGAAGGGATATAAGTGGAACCTCTATCACGGCATCTTAGTACAGGTCACACTACAACTAGGGACATAGGCTAGTGTCAGCCATTCTTTTCCCGCCACGGATGCTCCTCAACCTCCTGAGTTTCTCCGGCAGATTGTTTTTTGTTTGAGGTGAAAAGTTAAGGTCACCTCAGGGCTAAGGGAGAGGAAACAGGCCAGTATCTGGGAACACCAGTATCCATGATGGAGTGAAAAGGCTGTGCTCAGCACCACTAGGAAGTCCAGTTTATTCAAACTTTGTTTTGATATCTGGATTCAAACCATGAAAGAGTGTCCTACCTCAAAGATGATCCCACTTCCTTTCCTATCAAACGTGGGTTGAAGACAAACAGATTAAGTAACTAGGTAACAGCTTCGATCCAGAACAGAGATCTCAAAAAGACTGCTTCCATCCTCTGAGGGCACACAAGCGAAAAAAACAAAAATTCCTCGACATTTTGACAAGAGGCATGGATTGCAGCCCTGGGAGAAGGAGATGGAAAGTTATCTTCTCATCATTAAGTGTTCCACTTCACCACTCAGCCAAGAAGTGGCAGATTTCATTGGAAATGATAAAAGTTATTCTGGCCCACAGCTCAGCTCCACAGCAGGGATATTACTGCTCTCAACTCTCCCACAGTGGCTGCCCAGATGACAGCACTTGGTAACAATGAGATAGCTACATACCAACCCACTCTCCTGGGTGCACTTCAGCTACTCTTGGCCATTAACCCTCCCTGCTGACAGCCAGGGAAATTCCAATGCCCTGGGGCAGCAATATTCCTACCTAATGTAGAATACAGAATATTAAAGCATAGTCCAGGCCCTTCGGCCCATAACATTGTGCTAACCTATACAAATCTACTTAAAAAAAACTAAACCTTCCTGACCACAATACCCATAATCCTCTACTTTTCTTTCATCCATGTGCCTGTCTAGGAGTCTTTGAAATGTCCCCCATGTTCCAGCCTCCACCACCATCCCCTGGCAATGCATTCCAGGCCCTCACAGCTCTCCGTGTAAAAACAAATGCACCCCTGATGCTGCCTCTAAATGTCCCTCCCCTCCCTTCGCAGAGATTTCCTCAGGTGTTTGCTTCTCGTGTCCCAAAAAAAAGGTACTGGCTGTCCACCCCATCTCTGCCTCTCACGATCTTGTGGGCTGTTCCTCCTCCTTTGCTCCAACGTGAAAAGCCCTAACTCTGTCAACTTTCTTCAATCCAGGCAACATCCTGGTAAATCTTCTCGGTCTCCATGTCCCCATGATAAACGGTCCCCCCGCATAGCCACAGCTAAGGTGAGGAGAACCCTATTCAAGGTGAACTCACACAAGGCAGTCGGGCACTGAAGGGCTGCAGAGACTAATTTACAGAGGTCTTTCCTGACTTCCTAATGGAAAGACCACAGTCTGTCTGGGCCGGTAGCAGAATATCAAATTGTGTGCTCAGCCCGCTCCTGTTCATGATACTGACCCACGACTGCATCGCCAGATCTAGCTCCAACTGTGTTTTCCAGTTTGCAGATGGCACAACAATTGTTGGCCTCATCAGCAACAACAATAAGTCGCACGACAGAGAAGAGGTGGAAAATCCTATGAAATGGTGAGAGTAGCAACCTGAGTCTCAACTTGAACAAGATAAAGGAGATGATTGTGGACCAGAAACGACCACCCTCCATTACACATCAACAACTCTACAGCAGAAAGGAGAGCACTGTTCCTTGGAGATTATTTAACTAGTGACCTATTGTGGTCACTCAACATCTCCTCATTTGTCAGGAAGGCTCAAAAGTGACTGCACTTCCTGAGAAGACTGAAGTGGGCAAGGCGACCGGCCACCATCATGTCAATTTTCTCCAGGAATTCTATCGAGAGCGTCCCTGCCGGCTGCATCACAGTGCGGTACAGTGGCAGCGGAGAAATGGATGGAAGTCAATCCATAGGACGATAAGAGCAACAGAGAGGATCACTGGAGTCTCCCTCCCCCCCATCGATGGGATCTACCTGCATTGTTGTGTGAAGAGGCCACACAAAATCATTAAGGATCCCTTCCACCCCGCACACAGTGTTTTTCAGCTGCTCCTGTCGGGGAAGAGATCCAGGAGGATCAGAGCCAGCACCACCAGGCTGAGGAACAGTTTCTTCCCACGGACAGTTAGAATGCTGAATGACCAAATACAATTGGGCTCCATATGTATTGTTTGTCTGTATGTGTGTTTTGTATGGTTGTGAGTGTGTATTTTGCACCAAGGACTGGAGAACAGTGTTTCGTCATGTTGTACTTGTACAATCAGATGACAATAAATTTGACTTGACTGTCCTCTCTCCACAGCTTCCTCATCCTTCCTGTAATGAGGTGACCAGAACTGAACACAATACTCCAAGTGTGGTCCAAGCAGAGTTTTAGAGAGCTGCAACATTACCTCACGATTCTTGAACTCGATCCCCCACGAATGAAGGCCAACATATTATAAGCCTTCTTAACTATCTTATCAACCTCAGTGGCAATCTTAAGAGAGCTATGGATTTTGTCCCCAAGGTCCCTCTGTTCTTCCACACTGTGAAGTGTCCTGTTATTAACCAGGTATTCTGCCTTCAGGTTTGACCTTTCAATTGCATTAGTTCACACTTAAGTGGATTGAACTCGATCTTCCGTTTCTCTGCCCAACTCTGCATCCTGTCTGTATCCCGTAGTAACATCCTTCAACACGATCCACAACACCTCCAACCTTGGTGTCACCTGCAAACTTACTGACCTATCCCTCTACTTCTGTACTAAAACAATTACACAGTATTTCCCTGTGCAGTAAATTCAAGAATGCAAATAGAAACTGAGCAAGGACACTCAGCCCCAATACACATCAATGCTGGATAAACTCAGCAGCTGGCACAACGTTCACAGGTATCAAGAACATTCATCCCATCCTGCCACCAGCGAGACCATCACTGTAACTCAAGGTTTAAATACTAAATTATCGTTTCAGTCAGCATACTTTTACTTTGTTCATGGTCGTTTTTGTTTGGAAGGGAATCTGGTGGGTTCTCCACAGCTGCTAAAGCGCAGGTCAGGTGCTTGTGGCAGGGCAGCACAGAATGGGCCTTTCCACCCAGAAGCACAGTACAGGCCCTTCAGCCCTCAATGTTGTGCCGACGGAGGAGTCACGTGATGGAGTAGTGGCCGGTCAGGGAATTCCAGCCCTCTCCGGAAAAGTTGAAAAGAAACACACAAAACACAAAGGTACAAGAGTAAAAATTAAAACAAAGTAAAAATAAAGGTGAGAAGAAAATGGCAGCGAAGAGAGAAAAGTCAAAAACAACGGGAAGAAGAAAGAACGTCGGAAGAAGAAGGTGAAGGCCTTACCTGTCCGAGGAGGCCCGCCGCGGAGAGAGAGGCCCGCTCCCTCAGGTCAATGGAAGTCCAGGGCTCGGGACTACAAACATGGCTCGCAGAGCCGAGTAAAAGTGCGCAACCGCGCCTGCACGACTCCTCACGCATGTGCGATGCGCATGAAAAAAACCACACTGACGGGAGGGGGGAACAGCTGCAGAGTCGATCTCCACAGCTGAGAGAGACACCTGCAGCACAGCAACAGGTGCAGAACACAGACAATAACGAGAACAAGAAAGAAGAGGGTAAAAAGAAAACAAGGAAACAACAGATGGTCAACCCAGAGGAAGAAGAAGAAGAAGAACAGAAAGAAGTGGAAGAAGAAGAGAAAAGCAAGACAATGGATGTATCTTTTTTTAAAGAATATATGGAATTAGTGAAAGAATGGCAATTACAAGAATTTAATGAGATGAAAAGAAGAATTAAGAGTGCAGAAGAAAAAATGAATAAAATGGAAGTGGTCATATCAGAATTGGCAAAAAGAGTGGAAATATGGAAAAACGAGAAACATTTGTAGATATGGAAGTAAAAGACTTAAAAGAGAAATTAGAAGAATCTAATAAAAAAGTTAAAGAGTCACATGAGCTGTTAGCTCAGAAGATAGATATAATGGAAAACTAGAATAGAAGAAATAATATAAAGATAGTGGGCCTTAAGGAAGATGAAGAAGGCAAGAATATGAGAGAATTTATAAAAGATTGGATCCCCAGGGTCCTAGGAAGACCAGAATTACAGGAAGAAATGGAAATAGAGAGGGCACATAGAACATTAGCCCTTAAACCACAACCACAACGGAAACCAAGATCCATTCTAGTAAAATTTTTAAGATATACAACAAGAGAAAATATATTGGAGAAAGCAATGAAGATAATAAGAGAAGACAAAAAGCCACTGGAATACAAAGGTCAAAAAAAATTTTTCTATCCAGACATAAGTTTTGAATTCCTGAAGAAGAGGAAGGAGTTCAATACAGCAAAAATGATCTTATGGAAAAAAGGATATAAATTTATGTTAAAGTACCCAGCGGTACTTAAAATAGTTATTCCAGGGCAACAAAACAGACTATTCTCGGATTCAGAGGAAGCACGAAAATTTGCAGAACAACTACAAAACAAGCAGAGAGATGAAGACATGTAATGAGAGTAAAAATGACCACGAACTATATGTATGTGTGTAATTTTTTTAGCGGAAAATATATAGAGTATAGATAAGAATTAATAAGGGAATGAAAGGGAATAGAGGGAATAAGGAGGGAATTAAAAGAGTGACCTTTGTTACATATGAAAATTGAAATCTTTTCTGGGGGGTGCTGGGTGGGGAGGAGTTACGGTCACTGCAAAATCAGTTGATGCTTGCGAGTGAATTCGCAAATCCAAATGGAGAGGGGAGATGTAGTTGCCCGGCAAGGGATAAAGGGCAACTCAGGAGGGGGAGGGGAGAATGGGGTTAAAGAAGTTTTAAATAGGAGAATAAGGAAAATGTTTGATGTTTTAGAGATGTTGTCTTATAAAGTGTTCAAAACAAGAAAGCAGAAATGGATAAGAAGGAAAGGTGATGATGAGGAAACGGAAAGGGAAGATAAACAAAGTATGAAATGGCTACGTTGAGCTATATGACTTTAAATATTAACGGAATTCATAACCAAATCAAAAGGAAGAAACTGCTAATTTTACTGAAAAAAAAAAATTGATATAGCATTTGTGAAAGAAACACATTTAACTGAATTGGAGCACAAGAAATTAAAGAGAGATTGGGTAGGACATGTAACAGCAGCGTCGTATAATTCAAAAGCAAGAGGAGTAGCTATATTAATCAGTAAAAATATACCAATTAAAATAGAAGAGGAAATAATAGATCCAGCAGGGAGATATGTAATGATAAAATGTCAGATATATTCGGAGTTTTGGAATCTACTCAATGTATATTCACCTAACGAAGAAGATCAAAAGTTTATGCAAGATATCTTTTTGAAGATAGCAGATACGCAAGGGAACATATAAATAGGAGGGGATTTCAACCTTAATTTGGATTCAAATATGGATAAAACTGGGAAAAAAATTAACAGAAAGAACAAAGTAACCAAATTTATAATTAAATCGATGCAAGAAATGCAACTTTTGGATATATGGAGGAAACAACACCCAAAGGAAAAGGAATATTCATATTATTCGGGTAGACATAAAACATACTCAAGAATAGACCTATTTCTGTTATCAGCTTGTTTGCAAGATAGAGTAAGAAAAACAGAATATAAAGCTAGAATATTATCGACCATTCACCCTTGATATTGACGATAGAGTTAGAGGACATCCCTCCAAGAATGTATAGATGGAGATTAAACTCCATGCTACTTAAAAGGCAGGATTTTAGAGAATTCATTGCAAGACAAATTAAAATATACTTTGAAATAAATACAGAATCAGTGAAAGATAAGTTTATACTATGGGATGCAATGAAAGCGTTCATTAGAGGGCAAATAATAAGTTATGTAACCAAGATGAAGAAGGACTACAATCAGGAAACAGAGCAGTTGGAAAGGGAAATAGTAAATATAGAAAAAGAATTAGCAATGAAGGAAGATACAACTAAAAGAAGAGAATTGGCAGATAAAAAAATAAAATATGAAACACTACAAACATATAAGGTGGAGAAGAATATAATGAAGACAAAACAGAACTAGGGGAAAAAACACACAAAATCCTAGAATGGCAGCTTAAGACAGAACAAGCTAAGAAAATGGTATGGGCATCAAGGAAAAAAGACAAACAAATTACATATAATCCAAAAGAAATTATGGAAAACTTTAGAGAATTCTATGAACAATTATACCGAACTGAAAACGAAGGGAAAGAAGGGAAAATAGATGAATTTTTAACTAAAATTGAACTACAAAAATTACAAATAGAGGAACAAAATAAATTAACAAACCATTTGAAATAGTAGAAATACAAGAGATAATAAAAAAACTACCAAATAATAAAACACCAGGAGAGGATGGATTCCCAATAGAATTCTATAAAACATTTAAAGATTTATTAATTCCTTCCCTCCTGGAAGTAATAAACCAGATTGACAAAACACAAAGCTTACCAGATTCATGTAAAACAGCAATAATTACAGTAATACTAAAGCAAGGGAAAGATCCACTCGCACCAGCGTCATATAGACCAATATCATTACTTAACATAGATTATAAGATAATAACTAAACTATTAGCAAACAGATTAGCAGATTATGTACCTAAAATGGTAAATCTAGACCAAACTGGATTTATTAAAAAAAGACGCACAACAGACAATATTTGTAAATTTATTAACTTAATTCATGCAGTAGAAGGGAGTAAAGCGCCAACAGTAGCAGTTGCTTTAGACGCCTTTGACAGTGTAGAATCGAATTATTTATTCAAAGTATTGCAAAAATTCAGTTTACCAGAGAAGTATATTAATTGGATTAAAGCATTATATAAGGGACCATTGGCGAAAGTGACAGTAAATGGATATATATCAAAGGAATTTAACTTAAGCAGGTCAACACGGCAGGGATGCCCACTATCACCCTTATTGTTCGCGTTAGCTATAGGCGTTAGCCCGCATCGGACTTGTCAGCCACAAACGAGCCTGCAGCTGACGTGGACTTTTTACCCCCTCCATAAATCTTCGTCTGCGAAGCCAAGCCAAAGAAAGAGCTATAGAACCACTAGCAGAATTGATAAGAACAGAAAATAAAATAAAAGGGATAAAAATAAAAGACAAGGAATATAAAATCAGTTTATTTGCGGATGATGTTATAGTATACTTAACAGAACCAGAACTATCAATAAAAGAATTATATCAGAAATTGAAGGAAGAAGTGTCGAGTTACAAGATTAACGTAAATAAAAGTGAGGCAATGCCAATGAATAATGCGGATTTCTCAAAATTTAAGAAAGAATCACCATTCAGATGGCAAATGCAAGCAATAAGATACCTAGGTATACAAATAAATTAAAATCTCGGCCATCTATATAAACTCAATTATGATCCACTAATGAAAAAATTACAGGGCGATTTAGAGCATTGGAAAGATTTACCACTAACACTAATAGGAAGGATAAACTGTATTAAAATGAACATTTTCCCAAGGATACTATACCTATTTCAGGCATTGCCAATACACTTGACAGAGAAATTCTTCAAGGAGTTAAAGAAAATAATAAGGACATTTTTATGGAAAGGGGGGAAACCGAGGATAGCACTAGATAAATTAACAGAATGGTATAAACAAGGAGGCTTAAAACTGCCAAACTTTAAAAATTATTATAGAGCCGCACAATTAAGATACCTATCAGATTTTTATCAAACAAGGGAAAAGCCAGATTGGACTAGATTAGAACTAGATAAAATAGGGGAAAAGATACCTGAACACATATTATATAAATGGGATGAAAAATTGGTACAACGTAGGAGTTCTCCAGTATTACATCATCTGCTCAATATTTGGAAGAAGATTCATGTAGAAAGGAATAAAACAAATTACCAATTACCAAAACTAATAATGACGCAAAATCAGTTACTCCCTTTTACAATAGATAACCTTTCCTTTAGAGAATGGAAAAAAAAAGGGATCAAAAGAATAGAAATTTTTTTTTCAGGAAATAGATTATTATCCTTTGAACAAATGAAGGATAAATATAATATAACTCAAGATACAGTGTTGGCATATTACCAATTGAGATCCTACTTGAAGGACAAATTAGGAAGGAGTCTGAGGTTACCAGAGGGAAGTAACTTTGAATATGTGATTACAGATACAATGACAATCAAAAGATTTATAACAAATATGTATATTAAACTGCAAGAAAAGGAGAATGAGGAAACAAATGGTAAAACTAAACAAAAATGGGAACAAGATTTAAATATAAAGATAAAGAAGGAAACATGGGAGAAGTTATGCTCTGGAACTATGAGAAATACAATAAACACGAGGTTACGTATGATACAATATAACTGGATACACAGGCTATACATTACACCTCAAAAGTTAAATAAATGGGACCCAACAGTATCTGACAAATGTTTTCGTTGTAAAAAAGAAATGGGAACAACAATTCATGCAAAAGTAGAAAAAGTTTTGGAAGATCTAAACCAGATATTAAATAAAATTACAGAAAACAATATACCAAAAAAACCCAGAGATCTTCCTCCTAAGTAACATAAAAAAAAAGAATTTGGACTTGATTTGGATGGTGCACAAAAAAGATTTGTTAAGATAGCTCTAGCCGTAGCAAAAAAATGTATTATGTCAACCTGGAAATTGGAAGATAATTTGAGAATACAACAATGTTATGTAGAAATGAATAAATGTATTCCATTAGAAAAAATAACATATAATTTAAGAAATAATATTGAAATATTTGAACAAATATAGGAGCCATACATGAAACACAATAGAGAAAACCTACCGGGGACATCTACCACCTAAATTAACGAAAGGAGAAGGAAATGAAAAGAATTGTCTCAGTGGAATTTCTTGTTTATTTTTATTGAATGACAACATTGTTTGACTGGTTTAATGTGTCTTAGATTTTGTACTTTAAATGAATGGGGGGGAGGTAGGGAGGGTGGGATGGGAGGAGGGAGGGGGGGAGAAAATGGCACTGTATATATTTGAAAAGGAAAATGTATGTATCTTGGTCAGTGTGGTTTATGGTGTGAAAAGTAAAAAAAAATTTTTTTTTAAAATGTTGTGCCGACCTACATATTCCTTTCATTAAAAAAATACTAAATCTTCCCTATCCTGTTACCCTCTATTTTTCTTTTATGCATGTATCTAAGAGTCTCTCAAAAGCCCCTAATGTTTCAACCTCCACCATCATCCCTAGCACCCACAACCCTCTGTGTAAAAAAAAAACTTACCCCTGATGTCTCCCCTAAACTTCACTCCCTTAACTTTGTACACACGTCCTCTGGTGTTTGTTGATCCTGCTCTGGGAAACTGGCCGTCCACCCTACTTATACCTCTCATAATCATGTCTCCTCTCATCCTTCTTCACTCCAAAGAGAAAAGTCTCAGCTCTGCTAACCCTGCCTCATAAGACTTGTTTCCCAATCCAGGCAACATCCTGGTAAATCTCCTCTGTCCCCTCTCCATAGCTTCCACATCCTTCCTGTAATGAGGTGACCAGAACTGAACACAATACTCTGTGTGGTCTCACCAGAGATTTGTAGAATTGCAACATGACCTTTCAACTCCTGAACTCAATTCCCTAACTAATGAAGCCCTACGTCCCACAGGCCTTCTTAACTATCCTATAAACTGTGCGGCGACCTCGAGGGATGTATGGATTTGAACCCCAAGGTCCCTCTGTTCATCCACACTCTTAAAGAACCGACAATTACCCCTGTACTTATGGGCTGGAACCTTCAACAAGACCGAATGCAGAAGAGTAATGTGCACATTATCAGGATTTATTGTCGTGGACAAGTCATGAAATTTGGTGTTTTGTGGCCACATCAGAGTGAAAACATTCCTATTATATAAACTAACTCACAACATAACAATAATAACTTAATAGTACTCGAAAAGTACGGCTATGTCTTTGGTTCATTGATTATTCAGGAATCTGATGGCAGTGGGGAAGAAGCTGTCCTTGTGCCACTGAGAGCTCGCCTTTATGTTCCTGTACTTTTTTCCTTGATGGTAGCAGTGAAGAGGGCATGGCCTTGTTGGTGGGGGTCTTTGAGGATAGGGGCTGCTTTTTTAAGACACCGCTTCATGTAGATGTCCTTGATGGAGTGAAGTCTGGTGCCTGTGATGGCGCAAACTGAGTTAACAACCATCTGGAGTTTATTCTTGTCCTGAGGGATGATGCATTCACACCAGGCAGTGATGCAGCCAGCCAGAATGCTCTCTCTGGTACACCTGTAGAAGTTTCCAAGAGTCTTTGGTGACATACCAAACCTCCTCAGACACTTCACAAACGATAGCCCCTGGCCTTTTTCATGACTGCATCAATGTGGAGGTTCCAGGAGAGATCCTCAGAGATGTTGACACCCAGGAATTTGAAGTTCTTGACCCACTCCACTACTGAGCCCTCAATGAGGACTGGGTCGTGTTTCCCTTCCTCCTGAAATCCACAATCATTTTCTTGGTTTCGCGGGCATTGAGCGCAAGGTTGTTGTCATTACACCATTCAACGAGCTGATTGATCTCCCTCCTGTACACTTCCCCATTGCAGTTTGTGATTTTGCCGACAACTTGGTGTCATCGGCAAACATAGATAGCATTGGAATTGTGCCTGGCCACACAGTCATGGGTGTATAACGAGTAGAGCAGTGGGCTAAGCATGCATCCTTGGGGTGAGCCTGTGTTGATGATCAGTGAGGAGGAGATGCTGTTTCCAATTTGTACTGACTGTAATCTTCCAATGACAAAGTCAAGGATCCAGTTGCAGAGGGGGTACGGAGGCCTAGAGTTTGTAGCTTCTCGACCAGCACTGAGGGAATAATGGTATTGAACGCTGAGCTGTAGTCGATGAACAGCAGTTGTATATGTGAGTTGCTGTCTTCGAGGTGATCTAGAGCGAGTGGAGAGCCAGCGACATTGCATCTGCTGTGGAGCGATTGTGTCAGTAGGCGAATTGCAGTGGGTCCAGATCTTTGTTTAGGTATGTGTTAATTCTGGCCATGACCAGCCTCTCAAAACTTTTAATTACACTAGAAGTTAGCACCACTGAGTGGTTGTCGTTGAGGTAGCTCACACTGTTCTTCTTGGGCACCGGGATGATTGATGTCCTTTTGAAGCAGATAGAACCTCTGACTGCCACAATGAGAGGATCAAAATGTCGGTCAATATTCAGCTCGTTGGTTGGGGCAGATTTTCAGGACCCAGCCAGGTACATCTTCAGGGCCTGACGCCTTGCAAGGGTTCACCCTCTTGAATGATATTCTAATGTCACCCTCAAAGACATTATAACAGGGAGCAGATTAAATCGTGCAGATGAAAACAGCATGACCTCATAATTTATACACTTCTAAACAGAGAACATTACAGCACAGAGCAGGCCCACAATTTTGTGCTGATCTAGTTAAACCTTCTCAACAAACTAAACCTTCCCTACCTCAAAACCCTCAATTTTTCATGCATTCATGTGCCTTTGTAAGAATGTTTTAAACATCCCTATTGTACAAGCCTCCACCACTACCCCTGGCCACACATTCCAGGCACCCAGCATTCTCTGTGTTAAAACAACTTACCCCTAACATCACCGCTAAATTTTCTTCTCCTCGCTTTGTACATATGCCCTCTTGGTTTATAAAATTATGAGGAGTACGGAAAAGCTAAATAGTTAAAGCCCTTTTCCCGCACACGCAAAATCATGTACAAAACCACATGCGCGCGCTACACCCACACAGCATGCAGGCCAACAAAACACCGTGCACACACACCGCACATGCAAACATGCGCCTACTCAAAACTGCACGTGCACATCCACCTAATCAGAGTGACCAGATACTGATGTGTTCACACACTTGCAGAGGCTGGTGTTCCAAAGTGAGTGCAGCTCAGTGAACAAGCCCCAGGCACCAATGATGGAGCCATGCTGCCACCTGGTGGAGACTGCAGCATCTGAACGTCATCTCTGGCCAGACCACTTTCTGGGCTAATGTGCTCTGACACAGCCAACAGACAGCAAGATAAAGATTTTGAAAGGTATGAGATTGTTAGTGAGTATCAAGTCAACTGAAACACAGAAAGTTATGGATTCATGTCCCGTATTGCCAGTTTGGCACAGTCCAGTTTACCTGGAGTGTTGTTGCAGATGATAAACCAAAGCTTGTTTGGAAATGTTCATGATCCCGTAGCACTTTCCAAAGAAGAGAGTTGTCCTGAGTGCCCAGTCACAGAATCATACAGCAGGGAAGCTGGCCATTCATTTCCACTCACCCACAATGACAGTATAACCCCATGCCCCAGCACTTTGTCCACAGCCCAACAGTTTGTGTTCATCAGTGACCCAGCTTCAGCCACTTTCTTAGGCAGGGAATTCCAGAAACACTGGAATCCCAGAGGGTTGCTTCCCTTCTTGACAAGTGTAGGGGCTTTGTTGTTAAAACTTGGGGCCACAGAACTCAATTTAGCAAGACCAGAGCAGTAAATGAATGGCTGAAAAAACTTATTACAAATTTATCATTCGCAGTGAGATCAGGCAGTGGTGATGCTAAAACATACAACCCTCAGACTGTGCGATGCAACTCCACAAATGAGTTAAAAACTCAAGCCCACTCTGTGTAACTTGTGCTGATAGACTAAAGCCTAAATGCAAGGGTGCATTCAGACAAGCAATGGGCTCACCGTGTAGATGGCCAGGATGGCAAGCTGGTTGTAGGGACGTCCATTTTTCGGTGCAATCTGCTGGGCTTTCAAATACCAACTGTAAAGAAGAGAGCAAGCATTAAACACGGTCACATTCCAGCCAACAGGACTGTAAACAACCACCCCCCCCCCCCCTTAAACACTCGCATATTTATGTCTGAAGAGTTATCCACAAGTTGAACATGAACAGAGGGACTCACAGAAGTGGAAAGAGTTTCATTTAATCTGGCTATTTCAGTTTGATTAACAGCAGACTGTACCCTCTGACACCGACCCCTCAATTTCATCCAGCTCAGCCCTGGGCCCTGAATGACCCAACATCAACCTAATGTTTATTGTCATACACTCATGTACCAACTGTACTGGGTGTGAAGGTTAACGGGGTGCAAATAGGCCAGCACGAACTTGAGGGCCAAAATGGCCTGTTACCGTGCTCTATGTCCAAATCAAAATTTAAGTACAATTCACAGATGCACTGAAATTCTTTTTGCTGCAGCCACACAGGTATTTTTTGTAATTAAACTGTAAAAGTATAAATTACCACAGTACAGAAAGATAAAAATAAAAGGTAGATAATAATTATTCAGCTACAGTTAGAGCACGAGAAAAGATGGCTCTAGTCGTGTAGGCTGGTCTTTCTGTGATGCTGGTTAGGGCATCCTTCGACATAGCCCTCCCTGGACACTCTCATCCATGCCCTCCTTGAATACAGAGAAGCAATATTTACACCATCAGGCTTTGCACATTGATTTCCAAGGGGGCCAACTCTTTCCCTTACTATCTCTTGTTCCTGATTTACCAACAGAATGTCTTCAGATTTACCTTTATTTCACTCAGCCATAGGGCAGCAAAGGACAATGGCCGAGGGGCGCGTTTAGGACTGGAAGCTGTTCCCAAAGTGTCCATGCATTTCGTAAGATTTACTAATAAGGGGGAGGGTGTAGCAGGCCGGAGAGGGGGGGCAGGCTGGGGCCAGGCCAGGGTGCGGGAGGGCAGGCTGGAGTGAGTGGGGGGGGGGAAGGTCAGGACAAGAGGACGACAGGTCAGGACAGGACAGGAAAGGGCAGGCCAGGGTGGTGGGAGGTAGGCTACGGTGAGGTGGAGCAGCAGGGGTGCTGGAAAAAGGTGAATGCAGGCCGGGGCGGAGGAGGGCAGGTCGGAATGGGAGGTGGGAGGCAGGCTGTAGCAGCTGGAGGCAGGCCAGGGCATGGGGGGGGGGGTGGCAAGCTGGGAAGGAGGAGGGCAGGTCAGAGCAAAGGGGAGGGGGTGCAGGCTGGGGTGGTGGAGGGGAGGAGCAGGCTGGGGTGGTGGGGGGGACAGGCCAGGGCAGGTGGGGGGGGGGATTTCTGACTGGGCTGAGCGGAGGTTCCACGTGCGCCATACAGGAGGCTCTCAACCAGCACGTTGGTCAGGTGAAGGTCAGAGGTGACAGAGTGGCCCAGGAGCTCAGCCAAAAAGACAGCCAGCATTGGCTGCTTGGAACCGGATGCCAAGTGGCGCAGAAGGCCAGACACAAAGTGCAGAGATGCAGGAGGAGCAGGCTGTCGGAGCGATGGAGCCGAGTGCTGGTGGCTTTCAGGCACTCTACCAGCTCGTTGGGCCGGCCCTCAGGCACACCCCGGCAGTGCAGCACGAGAAAAGATGTCACACCAAAATATAACGCTACACAAGGAAAGGGTGGAGCAGAATCCAAAGAGGAAATTAAATCCATGGTGAGGATGCAGGTCTGCAACTGGTCAATGATACAGTACCTGCGAGCCTTGCCATAGTTTGTGGTGTCTTTGGCTTGCTCACGGTAGCGAGCAATATCCCCCTGACAGATCAGACATCGCTGAGCACTAATCAATGCATACTTCACCTAAAATTCAAACAGAACCAGTTAATGGCTTGGTATGAATACTGTAATGGAGCACCAAACATTTTAATCTGAGCTGCAATTCTGGTACCACAGCGAATTGGAACAAAACTCCCTGCAGGCAGAAACCTGGGCTAAGCAGAGCACAACAGGGTGTGGGCAGGGGCATGAGTGGCATCAGTTTGGTAGCACACCATACTGCACCAGAGCAGAGAGTCTGATGTGACCAATCGAGCTCAAGAGTAGTGACACCCAAAAGGCACATCTTAAACGAGCCAGGGCAAGCTATTACACTGGGGCCCATTGAATTAATTAGACTGGACAACAAAGATTTTGCTTCCTGAACACTTTTGGGTGCTTTTTTTTAATGGATTTGGGGCTGCTGATCACGAAAATCACCTTAAAACTTTCCTATTTATACCATTTTTTAGATATAACCTATTCACCAAATGACATCCAGCTTATTGACATGTTTCCAATGAAACATGGCATTGAAAATTCATTTTTTGCATTCGCACTTGGGCTTCTTCCCTGTTGATCCTGGTGCAGTCAGTGACAAACAGGGTGAAAGGTTTCACTAGAACATTGCAACCATGGAAAAGCAGGGCAACTGGAATCCATCACTGTTGGCCGACTATTGTTGGACACTGACACAAGAGGCATCAGATGCTGAGTACAAATGAAAATTAGCGGCAAAACATTTTTTGGTCAATGGACTAATGTAATGTGCCAGCATCATTATGCGATTAAACAGGATAAATTCAATCAAAGTTCATGTTTCTCCAACTTCCTACATGATGCAGCAAATGTGAAATTATCTTTGTGTTCAGTCTGAAGTCGTCAACCATAATCCCCAATTTTTTTTTCCAGGAGCCTTATGAAAAAAAATTGTTGTCCAGTATTATCTCCACTCCTCCCAGAAACAGTTTAATTAATCACTGCTGCGAGTTTCTGAACCCGAGGTTAGGGGAGTTAAAAACTGGAGGGCATGGGTCAAGGGTGAAAGGGGAAAAGTTTAAAGGGAACATTGGAGGAATTTCTTCATGCTGAGAGTGGCCGAGTATGGATCGAGCTGCCTGCTGAGGTGGTGAATGCGGGCTCAATTTGGACATTTATGAAGAATTTCGACAGATACATGAATGGGAAGGGTGTAGAGGGATGTGGACCAGGTGCAGGTCAATGGGATTTGGCAGAATAATAGTTTGGTACAGATGAGACAGGCTGAATGGCTGTTTTTGTGCTGTGGTGGTGTGTGCTTCTATGGTTCAGACTGCAGGATGCTGTTGCCCATTTCAGCACGGAGGGTTACATGGAGCTCACTGGTACTCACCACTTTGCGGAGTGGCTTGCTGCGTATGGCCATCCCATCCATGTAATCCTCCAGTTTAAACTGGTACGTGACCTGCAGCTTGTGCAGAAGGCTGTCGAAGAAGCTGGTTCCCTGAAACAGAAAGCAGCTCTGGATTAGTCCTGCGAGTCCCCCACCTCCAAGTGGAGTCCGCGGTTTGCCCCCATCTCTGAGAGGGAACAGCAGGCACTGCCGATCTTGACTTCCCAGAGGGGTCCACAGGTGGTCCCGACCTCTGATAGAAGAGTTAAGAGGTATGTACACTTCCAGCTGAAAAGAATTTCTAACAAAATGAAAATTGTAAGTTCATCAACACCAAAAAAAATTCTCACCTCATCCAATAATTTTAAAAGCTTCCCCCGAATTTCCTCCCCATTCTCTGCACAAGGCTCCTTCAGCATCTGTCGGAACTTCTCAATGACTTGATAGAAGGCTTGTTTCCACATGGTCTGTTCCACATTCTGATTGTCTGAATATTCAATATCTGTGAGAATGCAATGCTCATACAAGTGCAAAATCTCTGCCCTGCAAGAGAGGAGGAGGATCTTCAATAATAACAGGATGCCCTGAAAATACTCAACATAGTTAATGTTCTGAGTAATATCTTCTGAACAAAGTTCTTTGCATTGAAGCACAAACACAAGAACATAAGATATAGGAGCAGGAGTCGACCATCCGGCGCGTCGAGCCTGATCCACCATTCAGTAAGATCACGGCTGATCTGATCATTGACTCAACTTCTCACCGACCTGCCTTTCCCCCATATCCCTTCATTCCTTTTTTATGTAAAAAATCTATATAACTGAACCTTAAGTCGCCTCTCAACCCCTTCTCTGGGCAGAGAATTGCACAGATTCACGACTCTCTGGGAAAAATAGATTTTCCTCATCTCTGTCTTAAATCTGATCCCCTGAATCTTGAGGCTGTGTCTCCTAGTTCTGGTCTCACGTCCCAGTGAAAACTATTTTCCTGCCTCTATCTTAACTATCCCGTTCACGATTTATATGTTTAATACATCCTTCAGCATAGTCTCCAGGGGCTTTGCTGATTACATTGGTTGGCAATCTCCCCCTTCTGCAGTTCTGAAACAATAATCCCTGGCCCACTACCAACAGTCCTGAATAACACTTCCCACCCAGTCCACAAGTTCCAACAAGGCTCCTACCTCCCCTCCCACCCCCCACCCCAGCCCCCCAATCCAGAAAAGTTCGATACATTTTAGGCCTGAGAGAATGGTAAAGGTGCCTCGCAAATCTTTCTTCTTTTTCTGTTGTTTTACTATCTTACCTTTACATCTACTCTTTCTTTCATCTTTTCTTTTCCAGGGATTGCGGGGGGATTACTTACCATTATAGTCAACAAGAAAGATTATTGTTAATTGAGAAAGCACACTTCATCCTCCCCAATTCAGGATACCCTCAAACATCCATCCACCCAAGAGAGACTCTGCACTACACCTGCTCCTCCTGTCTGGAACAAAGCATTCCCCCCTCCTCAGACTGAGCTCCATCTACACACATCCCCATCCTGTCCAACCTCAGTACCGAGCAAGGGCCCTCTGATCCTGGAACTCTTTTGCTAAACCTATCTGTCTCGGTTTAAAGTTCTTCCAGTATTTTACATGGCTATTTTATTGGGTCCAATATTACTCATGTGACAAATTTCAAAACAAGTATACAGAAGCTACATTTGCGTGACAAAATAAATGTGCCACACTTTAACTGTTGGCAGACCAGGTGAGGTGGGGGGGCAAAGGAATTGTGTAGGCAGGACAGGTAGGGGTGGGGTTGGGCAGGCAGGACCAGACCAGGGTGGAGTGGAATGGAGGTTGGGCAGACTGGACTAGGCCAATCCAGGCTACCAAGGCAAGGCAGGGCACTGTTGAAAGAAAACTGCAAATGGGGCAACCTGAGTCTTTGAAGAAGGCATGTGGTAAAAATAGACCAATCAACCCTGGAAGTCCACCAGTGGATTGCCACATGGTTGCCCGATTAATTGTTCCCTGGTAGCATCAGCCCAGGTCTGGAGCACACAGAGGACCATGACAGACTCCTCTAGAGTAGGTAATGATTTCCTCCTAATTCTCACAATCACCTCATCACAGCTAGTTTCTCTCCCAACACACAAAAATGACTCGCACTGCTAACCCAAGGGTTAATCTATAGAATTGTTCCTTTAAACGTGTTCCTCTGCACAATCTGTCCTTACTTAGCACAGCCCTTCGAATGATGCCATGGGAGTACATGACATACTGACATCAGGATGAAACAATATCTTTAAACACCAGGCAGATTGGTGGCAGAAGCTGAGGAGGAAGAATGATGGTTCGGAGGAGGCGAGTTGTTGGGCTCTCTTAGCTTTTTGTATTTCAGGTAGTTGTTGAACAAAAGCAGTGAGAATCACGAGGTATGACCACAACTGGCAGGGTAATTCACCAAAACTGTTGATCAGGCAGGATGCAATCCCCTACTTTCCTGGTGTTCAATATACATTTGTTAGACCCTCTCAGGTAGCGTGGTAAGGGGTGGGGTTGGGACTCGCTTCTTGAAACCCGCACCATGTGTAAACATAGCTGGGTATGTACTAGAAGAGCCACAACCTACGGGGCTGTGCCCCCAGAGAGGGAAGAGAAGAGTAGGCCAGAGAGCTTTTGCCACTGGCTCAGACATCATAGGCTAAATGTCTTCAGTTGCTGTTATAAAAATTTTCCGAGTCTAACTCAAACACAATAAGGAGACATGTTTCTGTGCCTTTGTCCTGCCTTCTATTCGGTACATGAACACAAAGAAGTAGGTGCAACCTCACCATTCAGTCCGATCATCGCTCATCTAGGCTCACTTCAACTCCTCTCCTGGGCCAGTTCTGCACAACCCTCCATTCCTCTCATTAAAATATTTCTCCTTCTCAACCTTAAACAAATCTAATGACCCAGCCTCAGATGCAGAGAATTCCAGGGATTCACTATGGCTGGGAGAATCATCAAGGATCCACATCAACAGCACACGCTCCGTTCTCGCTGCTGCCATCAGGAACGAGGTCTCGGTGCCACAAGACTCGCACCACCAGGTCCAGGAACAGATACTCCCTCTCCACCATCAGACTCCTCAACAACAAACTCAATCAGGGACTTGTTTAAGGACTCTTACTTTTACAATTTATTGATTTTTTTAAAAATTATCTCTGCATTGCAGTCAGTTTACATTTGTTATGTGTTTACAGTGGTTTATTTGTTTTTTTTTGCACTTTCAATAAGTGCCTCGCCCACAGGAAAAAGAATCTCAGGGCTCTATGTGATGTCATGTATGTACTCTACCAATGAATCTGAATCAGAAATCTCTACCCTCCTCAGTCCAGCCACTCATCCCAGGGATTAGCCTTCTGGGTCTCCATTGACAGTGACTCCAATGCTACTTTCTCTTTTCTTTTGGGTGAGGGGATAGCATTTCTGTGCACAGTATTCCAGGTATGATTCACCCACCCCCTGTACAACTCCTCCCCGTTCCTAAACTTCAACCCATTCACAATGAGACAAACACACAGTTTGCCTCTTGATACCTCCTGGCTTGCTAACTGAGTGATTCATGCACTGAACACCTGGATTCCTCTGAGTTGCAGTCTCTCTCTAATCAGATTACAATTTTTATTCATCTTACCAAAATGCACCTCGTGCTTGGCCAGGTTTATGCTCACTCCCTTACTCTAGCGGCACCCTGCTGCAGCATCACCGTGCCCTCATTACAACCTGCCCTTCCAACGACATAGGCGTCATCAGCACACTTGGAAACCTTGCATGTCATTAGTTGTGGGCCCCTCATTCATCACATTCCTCCAGCTGGAAAGGATACATTTCTTCCAACTTGTGATACCCAGCTTTCAATCCATGCTGGCACTTCTCTTCCAATACTTTGGGCTTTTAATTTAGGCACCCTGTCAAATGCTTCCTGGAAATCTTAAGGACACCTACACCTACAGGTTTCCCTCCATAACCCTTCTCATCACATCCTCAAAGGATTCAAGCAAGCATTTGTCATCATGTTGGAGGTTTCCATCTGGAGCTTGTGCTGCCGATGGACTGAACAGGAGTGTGTGCGGCTGCAGGGGCTGCGGGAGGGCTGGAGACGAATCTACGGACACCCTGTGACTCTGGGGGGGGGCTCTCTTTTGCTTCTCTTTCTCTGTCCGTAAGGGGCAATGCTACTGGTGAATCTTTGCAATTTTGTGTAAGATTGCATTTCTGTTTTATTATAGAAACCACAAATAGTATCTGATCTTATCTGAAACCTGATGTAGCTTTAATAAATCCATGCTGATTAATTTTCCACAGTTAAGGTTTCTTGGGCAGTTTCCCCAACGTGATCTTTATACCTCGCTATCAGAGTTTAATTTGAATTAAGGTTTAAACTATTTCTCTCAAAAAGTTTGAGAAAAACACAAAAGTCTGCAGACACTGTGACTGTAGTAAAAACACATGAGATGCTGGAACTCAGCCAGTCTTTTAGCGTTCACAGGAGGCAAAGATATGTTGCTGACATTTCAGTCCTGAGCCCTTCAAGGAACATTCCAGCATTTCGTTGTTTTTAGTTACATCAGTGTGATGGCCAGTCAGCACAGTCTGGAGATACCCACAGATAAATATTCTGAGACCCACCACATCCATGCCAGTTTTTTGCCCATCAATGCTAATCTTGTACAATGTCCATATTCTAGTCCTTGCCTGTTCAAGGCCCTGTTTAAGTGTCTCTTAAACATGATGAATGTATCAGATTCCACCACTTACTCTCTCGTCACTTCCATTCTCTATGTTAAAAACCTTGCCCTCAGATCCTCCTTAAAACTCCCAACTCTCACCTTAAACCCATGCCCACCCATTTGTTTTTAAACCCTATAATGGGAAAGACTATCGACCGAAAACTATTGAAGTACATTTCCTGCTCGTGAAGCTTTGGGATTGCCTAACTATAGGAAGACTTTTATAAAGTTGGAAAGGGGACAGAAGCAGATGACAAAGTTGTTGCCAGGGTTAAGGAAGTTTAATCCTGAGACCGAAAAAGCTTGGCTTTGGAGAATAGGAGGTTAAGGAGATTTTACTGAGGTTTAAAATCTTGAGGGGCATTGATAACGAGATGAGTGGCAGTCTGAGTATAACTATAAGCTGAGGGTGTGGAATTTAGAAGGGATGAGTGGATAAGTCTTCTCTCAGAGGGTGGTGGGCACATGAAACGAGCTGCCAACGTGGTGGAGGCTGGGACATTAGCTTCCTTTAAGAAATACTTGGACAAATGTATGGATGGGAGACAAATATATGGATGGGAGGGGTCACAGCCAAATGCAAGTGAGAGCAGTGGCACGTTGTTCAGCATGGACAAGCTAAGCCTGTGAGACTCTGACTCCATAACAATGAATGGAATCATGACCTGAATCTGTTCCTTTTTTGCTACTGCTTTTTGCTTTTCAATTTCTTCCCTCAGACTCTTCTGTTCTGGTCTAAGCCCATCTGCCAAAAGGTTCGAGGTGTTGTGGACATTGTGGAATACATCATAGTTTACAATAGGATATAGACAGGATGCAAAGTTGGGCGGAAAAGTAGCAGGAGTTCAATGTGGCTAAGTGTGAAGTGATGCCTTTTGGAAGGTCGAACAAAGATAGAGTGTATTAACAGAGTGGAAGAATAGTGGGATCAAATACACAGATCTCTCAAGGAGTGGCCTAGGTTATAGGGTAGTTAAGAATGCTTTGTATATAGGGCTTCATTAGTCAGGGGACTGAGTTCAAGAACATGAGGTCATGTTGCAGCTCTATAAAACTGGTGAGACCACACAGTTGGAGTTCTGTTCTGGTCTCCTCATTACAGGAAGGATGTGGAAGCTATGGGGAGGGTCCAGAGGAGATTTACCAGGATGTTGCCTGGATTGGAAAATGTCTTATGAGGCAAGGCCAGCAGAGCTGGGACTTTTCTCTTTGGGGCAAAGGATGGAAGTCTACAAGATTATGAGAGGCTTAAATAGGGTGGACAGCCAACGCCTTTTCCCTCAGGTGAGGGAGCAGGAAATATCAGAGGATATTTGGCCAAAGTGAAGGGAGGAAAGTTTAGGCGAGACATCAGGGGTAAATGTGTTTTGTTTTTATTACACAGTGGTGGGTGCCTAGAATGCATTGCCAGGAGTGGTGGAGGCTGGTACAAAAGGAACATTTAAAAGACTCAAATTGGTAGATGGATATAAGACAAGTAGAGAGTTACAGGTGTGAGGGGATGGAAGGTTTCATTTGTTGAGTAGGTTTATATAGGTCAGCACAACATTATGGGCCGTGGGCCTGTACTGAAATGTTCTATGCCATCTCAACCTTCAGGAGCCTAGATCCCCCGTTCCTCAATACTTCTCAGCACCTTGCTGTTCATGCCGTGCCTCATCTCCTCTCCCCAAAGACCATCTGCTGTTTAGCTGCTCTGCATTTCCCTGTGTATTTAGGTTAATCAGGACCAAGGACCTGGGGAAGAACAGCACCCATTAGGCCACTCTGGTAGGAAGCAGCCATGGCTCAGGGCAAGGACACTCACCTGAGTTGGGTCATCCTCTCTAGGCCATCCTTGCTGACATTGTCCCTGGACAGCAGGTTGCTGAGCTGCAGCTCCTGGTTGTCTGCCATCCGCAGGAGCTTTCCCAGTTCCTGCTGCTGCAGAGTCTGCACGTGCTGCTCCATGTCTTCAGGGTTCAAGTGTCCAGCCTGGGATGGAGTCATGATCTGGGGAGGGGGGTATCCAGGGTAATACTGTGCTGAATAGATGGTGCTATTGCCACCGATCTGGTAGGGCACGGTATAAGTCCCATATGAATACTGGGGGCCAGGTACTGCAGCCCTGGAGTAACCATAGGGATTGTCCGAGTTCTGAAACTTGTAGTAGGCGGTGGGAGCTGGGTGTGTATAGGAAGAATAGGTCTCTCCCTGCGAGGAAGAACTGCATTCCTCATCAGTATCCAAAAAGAGCAACTGGCACTTCACTGCAGGTTTTTGGTCAGGATTGTTGGGATCCCAAAGCCGGCGGGATGTCCCACCCCGACCCCGGATCCGAGATCCTCGGCCAAAGAGAAGCCTTGGTCCCACTGGTGGAGAATCGGGAGTCCCAGGTGCTGTGGATGAAAGGTCAGTGTTGGCAGGCAGGACCAAGATTCCCCGGCCCTTGCCTCTAGGCTCTTCCACCTTCTCTCTCCCCTCTGTGTTCTGAACGAACTTGCCTGCTGACGGGCTGGGTTTGGCCACTGCTCTGCCAGCTTTGCTTCTCCCTTTGTTCTTGTCCTCAGAGTTCTGTTTGGGTCCAAGCACTGTGCTGCCCAGCTCATTGTTGAACATAACCTTAAGTGAGGACTTGTTCTCTCTCTTCTTGCAGTCTGGCCCTTCCGTGCTTCTGCCAAGCACTCGTTCTTTCACAAAAGCTTTCCTCTTTTCAGGTGTGTGATTTCTGGTCTCCTCAGCACAGTCGTCCTCCGAAGAATCTGTAGAAGAGATCAAAGCCAGCTTTGAAGGTCTCGACCTTTCTTTCTGTTCACCAGTAGTCTTTCTATCCTTCCCTGCTCTTTTTCTATCTCCATCAGCAGGCTTGTGCTGGCACTGAGGACCATCGAGGCTGTTGTTGCTTCCTGCAGAGCTTGTACTACACGTGCGGTTACGTCCCCTGCGTTTGTCAGACCTGGAATAGCGTTTTGAGGGCCATCCAGTTTTCTTTCCTCTCACTTGTAAGCGATTAACTTGACTCTCTGCAGGTTCTTCTGCCAAGGAACTTGCCTGATCTGGGTCATCATTCTTTCTGCTCCTCCTCCCCTTCTCTCTTTTTCCAGGATTTGCCACCACAGTTAGCTGAATTTTCTCTCGGTCTTCTTGAGTGCCTTTCTCTTCACCAGTCTCAATAATCTCCTCAGGACAGGCCACCTTACAGTAATCTGCCAGTTTCAGCTCCTCAACTTTCTTCACCAGTTCTTCATTGCGTGAGCCACTGGGTGATTCCTTGCTGAGCCCTTGCACCCGTCTGCTTGGTTGGTAGATTTGACGATCAGGTTTCCTGATCCTTTTCAACTGCTTCCCGCCAGCAATGGTGTTAGAATTTGCCACGGTTTGCTCATCAATCCATTTGAAATCTTCGTCTTCATTTCTATCCAGCTGGCCATTCCTATTTATACAACCCTGGTTGCTAACCCCATTACCATGGCCTTCCCAAGCCAAGGACCTGATCCCCTTTGGCACAGACTTACAAAACCCCCCAAGTTCTGCTTCCTCCCTCACAGTTTCAGCTTGGCTAGCTTTCTGTTTGTTGGTTCTCAGTCTGGAAACACCAGGCTGGTAAATCTGAATATCAGGCCGCCGGTTGTCCTTCCTTGGTCGTGGGTCTTTAACTTCCTTGGGAACATCTGGAAAGGAACCAGAACATAGCAATTCTAGGCAAGCTCAGAGTGCACACATCTAAGCTGAAAACAGCTGTTCCCTGGTCTGCATCTTCAGGTAAGGGAGCAGGTAGGTGGTCAAAGAATCAAGTGGGCAGGGGGGAAGAATGAATGGGGGGGGAATGAATGGGGCAGGGTATGAGGAAGCCTAGAGGAAGGAAAGGGAAATGTGGGACTGAAATGGGGGCAGTAGGTGAAGGGAGGGTTGGGGGAAAAGGGATGGAGGGGAAGGGAGTCCAGGTGGGTGGGGGGTGGAAGGGGGATTTGGGAAGGAAAAGGGGGAAATGGGGGGTAAAGGGGGAAGTGGGGAGTGAGGGGGAAGTGGGGGGTGAGGGGGTAGTAGAAGGGAGAGGTGGGGATGTGGGGGGTGAGTGGGGTACCAGGAGGGAGAAGTGGGGATGTGGGGTGGAGAAAGGATGCAGTGGGGTAAATGAGGAAGAGGGGATGTGGGGGGTAGAAAAGAGCAGAAGGGGGGGGTGTGGGGGGCAGAAGGGGGATGTGGGGTGAGTGGGGGTTGGTAGAGGGGATGTGAGTGGAGAGGATGATAGTAGGGGTTGTGGGGGAGAGGGGGGTTTGTAGGGAAGGTTAGTGGAGGGGGTTAGTGGGAGGGTAGGGGGTGTGGAAGGGTAGAGAGGTGGGGTTAGGGGGCGCGGGGTTGGTGGGAGGTCGGGGTTGGTGGGAGGTCAGGGTTGGTGGGAGGTTGGGGGGCGGGGTTGGTGGGAGGTCGGGGGGCGGGGTTGGTGGGAGGTCGGGATTGGTGGGAGGTCGGGGGGCGGGGTTGGTGGGAGGTCAGGGGGGCAGGGTTGGTGGGAGGTTGGGGGGCGGGGTTGGAGGGAGGTCGGGGGGGCGGGGTTGGTGGGAGGTCGGGGGCGGGGTTGGTGGGAGGTCGGGATTGGTGGGAGGTCGGGGGGCGGGATTGGTGGGAGGTCGGGGGGCGGGGTTGGTGGGAGGTCGGGATTGGTGGGAGGTCGGGGGGCGGGAATGGTGGGAGGTCGGGGGGGGCGGGGTTGGTGGGAGGTCGGGATTGGTGGGAGGTCGGGGGGCGGGGTTGGTGGGAGGTCGGGATTGGTGGGAGGTCGGGGGGCGGGGTTGGTGGGAGGTCAGGATTGGTGGGAGGTCGGGGGGCGGGATTGGTGGGAGGTCGGGGGGCGGGGTTGGTGGGAGGTCGGGGGGCGGGAATGGTGGGAGGTCGGGGGGCGGGAATGGTGGGAGGTCGGGGGGCGGGAATGGTGGGAGGTCGGGGGGCGGGAATGGTGGGAGGTCGGGGGGGGGCGGGGTTGGTGGGAGGTCGGGATTGGTGGGAGGTCGGGGGGCGGGGTTGGTGGGAGGTCGGGATTGGTGGGAGGTCGGGGGCGGGGTTGGTGGGAGGTCGGGATTGGTGGGAGGTCGGGATTGGTGGGAGGTCGGGGGGCGGGATTGGTGGGAGGTCGGGGGGCGGGAATGGTGGGAGGTCGGGGGGCGGGAATGGTGGGAGGTCGGGGGGCGGGAATGGTGGGAGGTCGGGGGGCGGGAATGGTGGGAGGTCGGGGGGCGGGAATGGTGGGAGGTCGGGGGGCGGGAATGGTGGGAGGTCGGGGGGCGGGAATGGTGGGAGGTCGGGGGGCGGGAATGGTGGGAGGTCGGGGGGCGGGAATGGTGGGAGGTCGGGGGGCGGGAATGGTGGGAGGTCGGGGGGCGGGAATGGTGGGAGGTCGGGGGGCGGGAATGGTGGGAGGTCGGGGGGCGGGATTGGTGGGAGGTCGGGGGGCGGGAATGGTGGGAGGTCGGGGGGCGGGAATGGTGGGAGGTCGGGGGGCGGGAATGGTGGGAGGTCGGGATTGGTGGGAGGTCGGGATTGGTGGGAGGTCGGGGGGCGGGATTGGTGGGAGGTCGGGGGGCGGGAATGGTGGGAGGTCGGGGGGTGGGGCCGGGGCCGGGGCCGCCTGGCGGTTGCCGCTGGGGCCGTGTGGGAACCCAGGCTGTCGGCCTGAGCCACCAAGGCGGACGCCCGGCTGGGCAGCGAGTGCGGCGGCTTCCCGGCACCGAGCGCTTCGCGTGAGGAGGGCTCTTACCAGCGCGGGCGGCCGCGGTGCCGAGGTTCCGGGCCAGTTCCCTCAGCTCAGCCTCCGACACTCGCACCCGCTCCAGGCACTCCGCCATCTTGCCCCGGCTCCGGACTACATTACCCAGAACGCCCCGCGCGCCGACGGTGGCCGCAGACGCCCATTCGTTCCGCCTCTCGAGCCGCCAGCCACAGGCGCTCGCTCCGCCCAGCAGCAGACCCTTCTGCCCGGCACTTCCATACTGGTACTGCGTGCCAAACCTTTCCTATCCATGAACCTGCCTAAAACGCTTCCCACGGGCAGTGAGAATGCTGAACGAGCAAAGGAACTGCTCACACTGACCCTCCGAGACTCTCATCTGAACAAAACAATATTTCTGTGTCGAGCTGAACACTTGTCTGGGTGTGTGTCTGCGAGTTTTGCAGAGGACCAGAGAACACTGTTTCGTTGGGTTTTACCTGTAGAATCAGATGACACTAAACTTGACTTGAAATCCCACCTTTAGATTTTGACACTTGTCAGAGACTCTGGACCAAACTCTGATGCTAAAAGAAGAGTAAAGAGATGCGATTCATGTAGGATGCGTCAATGGGTAGTTCAGTGGTCAGCATGGAAAGGTGAACTCGGGGGCTGTTTCCAAGCTCTATCTCTTGGTGACCAGGCCGTGCTGGTTTGGGACAGAATGTGGGTGTGTGGGGGTTGGCAAGGATTAGGGAGTTATTACAGAGATGTTGTCCCCAGCAAGTCATCTGAAATGCACGGCCAGAGAGGATAATAAACCATGTACAGTGTAACTCATCTAAAACTATAACCACGAAAATGCTACAAATGGAGCTCCAGAGAAAGTGAATCACCTGCAGTAGTGGGGGTCACACTGGACTGTGACTGCTGATCACTGGCTCAGAAACTGGCTGAAGGGGTACCAGGTATTGGAACTGAGTTGTTGGAGGGTGCTGAAGGGTTCCTGATCATGTCAGAGGTTCACATCTGGAGTTCAGGTTGCTGATGTTTTGGGCTGAGTCTGTGTGGCTGCAGATGCTGCGGGAGGGCTGGAGGCAAATCCACGGACACTTGGTGTCTCTGAGGGGACTGCCTTTTGCTTCTCTTTCTCTAACATACCATCTGTCTGTCATATGGTAGGCAAAAATACATTCCATGTAATATTGCACTGTCTTTACCATATGACAATAAATTGAATTTTGAATGTTGAGAGAGTAACGGCGCTGATTCACCACAGCTAACAAACAAATAAGGAATACACTCACTTCTTTCTTTCAGCCACCATGAAGTGGACTTTCGTTTATTAATCACTAGACACAAGATTCAACTCCCCAAACATCACCCAGCTAATCTTCTCTGACCTTCTCATTGGCTCACTGCCACACGGGTGATCCTCACACTCTCATTCTCCTCCCGATGAAGGTAAGTATGCGACCACGACCAGGGTGAAGGAGAGGAGGTTGGGGAAGTAGACGAAAATGAAAATGTGCTATATTGGACAAGAAAGCCTTCACTGTCAAGTCCTGAGTCAGATGGCTGAGGTGCATTGAAGATGTGATGGAGGAAGATGGAGAGGGGTGGTGGTAGAGAATTAAATTAAGGTGTTTTGGAAGCCTTGTGGACTGAGTGGAAGTTTTCCAGTCGTTTCCCCAAGGTAGACCATACTAAAGCAGGAATCTGCGATTCAGAAAACTTGGAAAATGGTCATTGCATTGGAAAGAGTACCAAAAGATTTGTCTGGCAAATATTTTAAGAGTTTATTGAGGTTGTAGCTAACAGAATAGATCAGGATTAGTCAGTTCATACATTGTATTTGGACTTCAAAAAGATGATTCAATTGAATCAGAGTCTGCATCAGTGAGGATGATGTTGTCACATGGATGAAGAATTGGTTAACTAACAGAAAAGAGTAGCGATGAACAGTTCCTTGTTTGGTCGCTGGTCAAGGTTAATGAGGGAGATGTTGTAGGGATCTTCATAAATATAATTGGGATACAGACCATTTTGGCCCACAAGTCCGTGCTGCCCAATTACACCCAATTAACTTACAACCCCCACTCACACCGTTTTTGAAAGGAAATTGGAGACCTCAGGAAAACCCAGGAAGACACAAGGAGAATGACAGCGGGGGATTCGAACCCCAGTCCCAATCACTGGCGTTGTAAACAGCGTTGCGTTAACCGCTTTGCCAACCGTACTGCTCATGAGGAAGTAAAACACAAAAATCTCCAGACATCATAGTTGGAGTAAAAACACAATGCTGGAGAAACTCAGCAGGTCAAACGCTGTCAGAAGATACAGAATCAACATTTCAGGCTTGAGCCCTTCATGAAGGGATGGAAAAATGTCACCAGGCGCCCGAACAAAAGGTGCAGATGAGGGAATCAAATGGAACATCTCCAAATCTGTTGAAGAAACAAGTGAGGGAGGCAATGTGGGTTGTGGGAGAATTCAGAAGAGTTCAGGGAAATCTGGACAGGTTGAATGAAGAGATGAGAACATAGGAAGGTGTTAAGTCATCCAGGTTAATCAACTAAACAGCAAGAGGTTGAATGGTGTTGGTGAAAGTTAACATGTTATGCAGCAAGTGATTAGGAAATAAAAAGTATGTTGCCCTTTATTGTCAAATTCCAGAAGAGTTGTTTGTACACGCCACATATGGCCTTGATGAAAGGACATCTGCAATACTGTTTACAAGTCTGAAGTCCATACCCAAGGACAGATTGAGGAGAATGAGGAAGTGCTTCATGAGATTGATTCACAGGATGGTGATTGCATGAGGAAAGGTTAAGCAGATTGGGTCATTGCTGTTTGGACCTCAGGAGAATTGAGGATACCTCATTGAAAAGTACAAACCCCTACAGGACTTGACAGGGCAGTCAAAGAGTTGGGCTGTCATTACATCAAAATAAGAGATTGGCTGTAAAGGACTGATAGACTCAGGGATCAGTGAATCTCTGGAATGTTCCACCAAATAGGATTGTATGTTTAAGAGGCATCTCAGTACTGAGTGAAGAAAAGAACATGAGGTTGAAGCAGAGGAAGAAGATCAGCCTTGGTCATTCTGAGTAACAGAGCTGACCCACGTGGCTGCATGGTGCTCGATGAGACTACATCTAATGAAGAATATCATGTCCATCTCCTAAATGACTGCTTTCCCCCTCCCCTCTGCTCCAGACCCTGCAGTTGAGCAAATGCCCATCTCACCATCTCTCCTAAAATCTTAAAAGCTTCAATGAGAAATCTCCTCACATTCTTCTAAAGTCCAGAGAGCATCCAACCATCCTGGTCGATCTCTCCCCGACTGAACCTGTCATCCCAATCCTCCCTGCACCTCACCCCAACAACTTTTCTCAGAAGGCATTTGTTATACTGTAACTATTTGATATGAATTGTTAAGACTTCAGTTAAATTTAATTCATTCTCAGGATATTAAAACATCTAATTTTGTCAGTGCTGATCTCCTTCTGTTTCGCGCTTGCTTACGAACTGCCAAAATTAAATATTTTTTTACTTCTGTTGCATTCGTCACTTGCCGTCCAGACATCACTGAGGCAGTTCCACCTTTGTGAAGGGCAGTGTGCATCCGCTGCTTTGGTGAGGGTCTGTGATGGACAGTGACAGTGTATGTTCACTGATGACATCTTTCTGAGGCAGTTTTCATTCTCAATGTTTATAGAACAATTTACATGTTGAAATGGCCAGGGTGTGTAATCACAATCTCCAATTACTGGGATGTGTGAAAGAGTGAATGGATCCTGAGTGGAAACTCGGTAGATCTCACCAATGAGATGTCAAACTGGTGGGCGCCGGGAAGCATCTTAGAAAACTGGAGGTAGAGCAGAGAGATTCAGAGCTGGGGGTCTCAGCCCAATGATTTTAGATGCCAGTTTGTTTATGGCAGGTGATGTCACCCCAGCAGTTCAGATGTTTCTGGGTTGGTGCTGAGAGAGAAGGAAAAAAGAGAATTGCTAGCTGAGAGTTGGAACACAATCAACACATTTGTGTTTGACTCGAGGACAGGATTAACTCTAAAGTCTGCAGACCCCATGATTGAATGAAAATGTTTAATTTTTATATTATAAAATGTAATTTTTATTTCAATCACAGGGTCTGCAGACTTCTGTGTTTCACTCCTCTCTCCTGCAAAACTCTGAAATCTCTTGGAAGGATTTCTCCGTTGCTCTCCAAAGGGAGTTCTGTGGGATTCTCTCTCACTACTCACCATCTTTTATCCCTGCTGCTCTTGGGCTTTTTCAATCCTGTCCTCATGTGGGAGAGCTCTTGGAATTTTCACTAATTCTCTGACACTCCATTTGACAACAAGCAGAGAGGCCCTTCCCAATAGCTGAATAGGCAGGCATGGGGTCAGGATCAGTGTAGAGAAATGGAAACATCTGCACTGGACGAGCTGCATTGCCACATTTCCAGTGTCCAGGTAGGATCTGAAGCTTCCCCCAATTTGTTGTCTGCAGGTACAGTGGTGCATGGTCAATTCTTCTGAATTTAAGGCCAATGTTTCAGTGGGTCAGGTTACAAGGGGGCTTATGTTTCAAGGACACTCAGAAACCACTGTATATCAGATTCTTGCCCTCAGGAAAAAGCTGGTGGTCACATTTGTGTGGCAGCCACAAAGATGAAGAGAATCCTGTGTAGAGATCAGACTGGAAAGTAGAGGTAGAGTTGGATAATTGGGAGAATTCGGCACTTGTTTCTCAAAAAAACACAGAAATGCTTGAGGAACTCAGTAGGTCTGGGAAGTAAAGATATATAATCAACATTTCGGAACTCAGTAGGTCTAGGAGGTAAAGATATATAATCAATGTTTCGGGCCTGAGCCCTTCAAAAGTATGAATAAAATACAGACAGGCTTTATCTTTACCTCCTCAGACGCTGCGAGATCTGCTGAGTTCCACTAGGACTTCTGTTTTTATTACAATTACAGCATCTGCAGACTTTCGTATTTCACTCCACTTGTTTCTGCACGGATGTCTGAAATCGCAGTGTTGTCTTTCAGACTTTAATTCACTTGTGGCCTTTTAAAATCATTTGGATTGAATGGCAGATCTCTGGCAAAGCACTCTAATCGGAATGGCTCTGCTGAGACTAATCAGCTGATGTGGCAGAAGCCCTGCCTGCATGGTTCCACGACCCAGCCAGCACTGGGTCTCCCTGTTCCAGCAACCCGGGCAGCAAAGGAGATACAAGCCTGGGCTGTGGTTGGATCACAATATTAGAACACAGCTCCAGGTCGAAGCTGAAGCCATTGTTAAAGCCCACAGCGGGAAGGCGGTAGGTGAGTTTGTCCCTGTGAATTCTGACTGGGTTGCCAGCTTTTGCGGTGCTTGTCCCCGTCATAGTAACCGTATATTTTGGTGTATAAGTCAGAATTTGAACCTTAAAAATGTCACCCTAAAACCAGGGGTCATCGTATATGCAAACTATGAAATCCAAACCCTAATATCCTGTGGTTTAGTGTTCCCTAAGGTGATGGACACATGAGACACTCTATGGTCCTGCCACTAAATATCTTTCTTCTGAAACCTACGTCTGTAAAGCTGGATTAGTTCGTAAACACTCATGTAGTAATTGATCCCATGTAAAAGTCAACACCCCCACCTTTTTTGGCTCCACCCACCCGAACTGCAGGATGCTCTAGACCGCCCACCCATCCAAACTACCGACGACGCCCCGACCACCCACCCATCCAACTGCCGACACCCCGACTGCCCGCCCATCCGAACTCCCAACGCCCCGGCCACAAACCCTTGTTTCAGCCGCCCACCCGAGCTCCCAGTGCTGACTGCGGACCCTCGCCCCCGCCACCTTCCCACGGAGCTCCTGATGCCCCAACCGCAAACCTTTGCCTTGGCCACCCACTCATTGGAGCTCCAAACCCACCCCCGCCGACAGCAGATCCTCACACTTGTCGCCCACCCATCCGAGCTCTTGATGCCCCGAATGTGGATCTGCCTCCTAGTCCTGGCCATCCAAGCTCCTAGCACCTTGAACACAGGTACTACCTGCAGTCAAAAGTAATTTGCCTGTAAAAGTCAACCCCCAACCAAAATATTGGTCACCAAAACTCAACTATTACACAAGTATATACAATAGTTCTATTATGTTAAAACAATAAAAATGTATTATTAACCTGTCTAACATCCCTTAAAAGAACACAATGGGAAACGAAGCTGGCAGTTGCCATTTGCAAGTGCCGTCACTAGTGTTTATGTTACACCAGCAGGCAACATTTGATGCGGTAACTGACAGTATTTTGCCATTTCTTGAAACAAATTAGCTAAATAACCAAGACCGTGTTCCTTTGTAGTGTGCTTCAGAGCATCACTCCACTGATCAGTGGGATGGTTAATAAAGGACTATTGGGGCCAGAAGCTCTCAGCAGTAGGTGTCAATCTTGGGGGAGCCTTATACAGCAAGTAAAGCTCAAAACTGACATTTTAAGTGGAAATTCTGGGGTCTTAAATGCCTTGTCGCCCTATACACTGACATATCTGGTACACAGCAGAGGAAGGCCCTTTAGCCCAACCTATCCTTACTGACCAGTTGGTCTCATTCCCCTGCACTTGGCCCATATGCTACTGAACCTTTCTTATCCATTATTCTATACAAATGTCATGTGCCCGGTTCTAGTTTCCTTCCCTTGACAGCTCGCTCCAGGTATGGACCACCTCCAAGTGGAAAAGGTCTCCCCTCATGTCCTCCGGTATCTATCCTCTCGTTCTAGAATCACCTACTCTAGAAAAAGACAGTGAGAGCTCATTTTATTCACGGCCCCTCATGATTCTATGAACCGAGGTCTCTCTGCAGCCTGCTACACTCAGAATAGACTCAGCATATCTGTTAGGGATGTGACATTGAGGCTTTACAAGGAACTAGAATATGGGCTACAGCTTTGGGCTCCTTATTTCAGAAAGGATATGCAGGTGTTTCAGAAGGTTCAGAGTTTTTTTTTTTTTTTTTTTGTTTTTTTGTTTTTTTTTTAACAGGGGTGGCCAACCTTTTAATTTTTAATTTAGGTTTACAGCACAGTAACTGGCCATTTTGGCCCACAAGTAAACACCAGGGGTGTAGGTTAATTGGGCAGCACAGACTCGTGGGCCGAAATGGCCTGTTACTGTGCTGTATGTTAAAATTAAAAAGTTGGCCACCCCTGATTTACGAGAATGATTCCTGGAATGAAGGAATTAGCATATGAGGAACATTTGATGGCTCTTGGACTGGACTCCTTGGAGTTCAGAAGAATGAGGGAGGTTGGGGCTCACAGAAGCATTTTGAATGTTGAAGCCTGGACAGGGGGAGTCTAGGGCTAGAGGGCTCAACTTCAGGATTTAAAGGCATCCACTTAAAACAGACACAGAGGAATTTCTTTAGCCAATGAGTCATGTGTGGCTGTGGAGGCCAGGAAGTTGGGTTTATTTAAGGCATCTGAATAGTCAGGGTATCAAAGGTTATGGGGGAAGAGGCAGGGGAGTGGGAGAATGGATCAGCTCATGATGGAATGGTGGAGCGGACTCAATGGGCTGAATAGCCTTCTGCTGCTATATCTCAGTGTCTTTTGAACTCAACTGCTGGCAACATCCTGGTGAATCACCTCTTCCATCTATTGATCTCCTTCTGGGCACAGTATTTTGTGCGATCTCAACAATGCCTTGTATGGCTCAGTCAAGAGGTCATAACATTTTTATTGTTTTAACATAATCTAAAAGTAGAGCACGCAGATATGAAGTGAGAGATGAGGGGAAAGATTTAAAAGAGATCTGAAGGGCTCCTTCCCACAGAGCAGTGAGTGTATGGAACAAGTTGCCAGAGGAAATGGTGGAGGCAAGGACAATTGTAACATTCAAAAGACATTTAGAAAGGTTTGGAAGGATATCTGTCAAACATAGGCAAATGAGAATTGTCTGGTTCACGTGGACAACCACGTGGCCTGTTTCTTACTGTAGCCACTTTCTCACTGCCAACCCTCCTTGGGAATGGGAAAATATACTTGTCATAATGTTTGCAGACAATACCCCATTCAACGAAAGCCAGTGTGCCAAACACCTTCTATACCATCTTATCCACCTGGGATGCCACTTTCAAGTAACTACCTACCTGTACCCTGAGGTCTCTGCTCTACAGCACTCTCCTGGGCCCTGCCATTCACTGAGAGTGTTGCATGCCCTGAAGTTTGGTCATTTAGAAATGCATTTATTGACCCCTGTGTTCGGCTGATGGCAAAATATGACTATCACAGACCACACCAAGAGTGGGGCAAGCTGTTAACACCTGAATCTCCTCCCTGCTAACTGGTTACCACTAGATGCCTTTAGCTCTGGTGATTCAGCCCACCAACCCCAGGAGACAACCACTCCAACAGCGAATGACAGGAAGGTGCTGTGAATCAACGGTCCAATTCACAGAGCCTAATCACTCCTCTTCACTGTCTCCACTCGAACTGTACCTGGGAAGTGCACATTATACTGGCATTTTAAGAACACGTCCAACCAATCGAGCCTACTCTGCCATTCAATGTGATCATGGCTAATCCGATGATGGGCTCATCTCCACCCACCTGCCATTTCCCCATAATCCCTTAATTCCCCGACAATGTAAAATTCTATCCAACCTGGTCTTAAATATATTTACTGAGGTCACCTCCACTGCTTCAACGGGCAGCGAATTCCACAGATTCACCTCCCTCTGGGAAAAGCCGTTCCTCCTCATCCTAAATCTACTCCCCTGAATGTCCCCTAGTTCTAGTCCCTCCACCAATGGAAACTTACCTACCTTATCTTATACAATTTTATATTTCTGTAACATCCCCTCTCATTCTTCTAAATTCCAGTGAGTACAGTCCCAGTTGCTGAAGTTTTCTGAGAAAAAAGGTGTTAAACTTTGTTGCTAAGCTTCAGTTCTTCCACTGTGGTACTAGATCACTGTAATGCTATTCAGTGCCTGAACCATAAGATGCAATGTTAACTGACTGCCTCTGCTGCAGGCTCAACCCTCACCCATAATCCCAGTACCAGTGAGAAGATGGACAACTTGTTAGTTTTCATTCCGACAGTGTTAGTTGAAGGATAGCTGTTGGCTGGGACACTGGGAGAACTCCCCTGAAGTCACAGTATCTTAAACATCTAACCTCCAACTGACAAACCAAATTAAAACAATGGATCTGACATCCCTGGAGTGCAGTTCACAATTGTGATGGCTTGTAGCCAACAGGAGGCATCTGGCTTTGTTAGACTTGTCACAGAAATCAAATCACACTTCTTTTCAATGCTAGTAAACGTATGCCAGTCCATAGAATGAGTCCAAGCAAATGCTTTTAGCAGAAACCTCTGCTTCAAGCAATCCAACACTTGGGAATAGATTGCTGACTTTTGGAAACAAATCAAACCTTTCCATTTGCAACAAGTCCTGTTCCTCCCAAGAAAATCTTCTGGCTGTCATATGTTCCTAATGTGGGGCTCTGGAGAATTAACCAGGGCAGACATAGTCTGAGTGAGCAGACCAGGTACTGGACAAGTCTCAGGTGTAGGACGAGTCCTGGGTCACGGGGAGATCCAACAGAATACTTCCCATATTCAGAGCCAGGAGTAAAAGGAGAACTCTTTGTCTACAACATTGGGGCAGGGACCCTGGGTTACCTCCAGCATGGTTAGTCATTGTACACTGTTGATTACATCCAAGGTAACTGGCCAATCTCACGGGTCAAATCGCTCAGTGTGAAATGACGTAACCAGCAGGCCAAGCAGATTTCAACCGGGCTCTGATACATGGAAGGAACAAGTGCCAGGGCCCAGTCGAGTTAACTCACCTTCTGGCAGTGTGAAAGCACAACCCAGTCTCTCATTGTCATTGCTGGAGGCGGGACCTCTCCCTTAAACTCCCGAGTTGCAGAATTACCTGCAAATAATGGTGCAGTGTAAAAGGCTCCCAGAGTCAGCTCATCCTGCATATTTTCCCATTCCCAAGGAGAGTTAGCAGTGAGAAAGTGGCTACAGTAAGAAACAGGCCACGTGGTTGTGGCCCTCTTGTCCACATGAACCAGGCAGTTCTCATTTGCCTGTGTTTATAACCATATACAGCAGAGAACAGGCCAGTTTGGCCCTACTAGTCCATGCCGGAACAAATCCCCACCCTCCTAGTCCCACTGACCAGCACCTGGTCCACACCCCTCCAATCCACTCCCCTCCATGTAATTATCCAGCCTTTCCTGAAATATAAATAACGTCCTTGCTTCATCACCTCTGCCGGAAGCTTATTCCACATCCCAACCACCCTTTGCGTGAAGCAATTTCCCCTCATGTTCCCCTTATAATTTTCCCCCTGCAATCTCAAACCATGGCCTCTGGTTTGAATATCCCCCACTCTTAATTGAAAAAGCCTATCCACGTCGACTCTCTCTGTCCCTTTTCCCTCCAAACCTTTCTAAATGTCTTTTGAATGTCACAATTGTCCTTGCCTCCACCATTTCCTCTGGCAGCTTGTCCCATACACTCACTGCTCTGTGGGAAGGAGCTCTTTTAAATCTTTCCCCTCACCTCTCACTGCGTGCTCCACTTTTAGATTCTCCTACTCTGGGGGAAAAAGGCTGCAACATTCACCTTCTCAATGGCCCTCGCGATTTTATAAATGGAGATAAGTTCCAGACTCTCCTCATAATTCAAGTCCCCAGTCCTGGCAATATGCTCACAAATCTTTTCCCCCACCCTCTCCGGCTTAATCGTACCTTCCCTACAGTTGGTGTGCACAATACTCCAAGTGTGGTCTTGAGTGAAACACAAAAGTCTGCAGACGCTGTAGTAAAAAAAAGAGTTCATAGGTATGAGTAACTCATAGCTCCTAACTCAGGCCCAAAACATCAGTAATATATTGTTACCTCCCATGAACGCTGAGACCAGCTGAGTTCCTTCAGCATTTGTCTGTTCCAAATATGGACTCACCCACAATTCGGTAGAGTTGTAAAATCCCTTCTCTTGCCCTCAGTGCCTGACCAATGAAGGCTAGTGTGCCATACAGCTTCAAAACCCTGTCCATCTGCGTCCACCTTCATGGAACCGTGTATCTGTATCTCCCAGTCTCTGTTCTACAGCACTCCCTGGGGCCTTACCATTCATTGTCCTGCCCTTCTTGAACCTTGGTTCCAAACTAGTTCTTAAATTTTCAACAAAGCTTTAAAAAAACTTTGTTCTTTATCACCATATCCTTGTCCTCTGCAGTTGTTTTTATTAAGTAGAAGTGGCAGCAGGTTGTACTGCTACCCTGTTATCCAGAGTTCAATCCTGACCTCCGGCACTGTTAGTGTAGTGTTTGTACGTTCCCCGGATGCCTCCCAAACATGTGGGGCTCTGCTGCTGTAATGTGGGGGGAACAGGACCTACAGAGCTGGTCAGAGTTAACATTCACAGTGGCCCCCTATTAAGCTGTAAATAAATAAAAGCTCATGGTAACTCAGTTTTTTGATTTTTTTTTATCCCAAGAAAATTTTGCAATATATATATGTATAGAAATCTGTTGAAAAACTGAGGATGTAACTATGGTAGATCTGGGGAACCAGTAGATGTAATGTACTTGGACTTTCAAAACACTCTCAATAAATTGCCAAACAAAAGATTATTACACAAAATTAGAGTGCAAGGGGAATTGTTCAAGAGGTGTGAACGGTTTGCCTTGAGGGGAAGTGGGAACAATATTTAAAAAGGTAACTCTGGTATTTGAAGGAAAGGGAAGATGCTGGAAATAACCAGCATGTCTGATAGTGTCTGGACAATAACACCCTGTGGAGTGTCCACTGCCTCCCAGCTCCAGTTTGATCCCAGGCTTGATCCTGACTTCCAGCGCTATCTGCGTGGAGTTTGCACATTCTTTGAGAAACCATGTGGGTTCCTTCCACATCACATGTGAGCTGATTCATTAGTAGGCTGCTGTACATTAGCCTGAATGTCAGTGGGAAGGGTGAACAATGAGAAACTGAAGGGACTCAATGAGTCAGACAGCATCTGTGAAGAGAGATGAACAGCCAATGTTTCAGGACAGGACCCTTCGAGACAGTGCTGATCTCGGAGCATGCAGACACCCCCCCTCCCTGCAGCTTATCCAGCAGTAACTGCAAAGGCCGTGATACTCCCTCAAAACTTGGTGAACGGTGAGGTAGCACTGTTACAGCGCCAGCAGCCCACGTTCGAATTCTGAATTCTGTGCTGTCTGTCTCTCCCGTGTCTGTAGCTTAATTGGGCGTCACAGGCTCGTGGGGCCTGTTCCTGTGATGTATGTCTAAATTTTAAAAATGATCTCCATCCTTCACTCACTGACTGCAGCAACCCTCAGGACTGCGTGTGGTAACACTGGTAGGAGATCCAGGGCAGATGAGGAAAGACAGCCGGGAAATAAGGAAAAGAATGAAAAGCTGAGGGGACTAACATAGATTCAATTGGCTGAATGGCCTTATAAGGAATTATGAAAAATTGCCACAGTAAACCAGTTGGTGGATTGCCAACACACATGGTCAGTGTGTGGGGGAAGTGGTATCACGGACCCTCTGAGGAGACCAACACCAGGCTGCTGGTTGAATGTTTTCCTTTCCCTCTGCCCCAGCTCAGCTCTGTCCCTGCCCCAGCTCAGCTCTGTCCCTGCCCCAGCTCAGCTCTGTCCCTGCCCCAGCTCAGCTCTGTCCCTGCCCCAGCTCAGCTCTGTCCCTGCCCCAGCTCAGCTCTGTCCCTGCCCCAGCTCAGCTCTGTCCCTGCCCCAGCTCAGCTCTGTCCCTGCCCCAGCTCAGCTCTGTCCCTGCCCCAGCTCAGCTCTGTCCCTGCCCCAGCTCAGCTCTGTCCCTGCCCCAGCTCAGCTCTGTCCCTGCCCCAGCTCAGCTCTGTCCCTGCCCCAGCTCAGCTCTGTCCCTGCCCCAGCTCAGCTCTGTCCCTGCCCCAGCTCAGCTCTGTCCCTGCCCCAGCTCAGCTCTGTCCCTGCCCCAGCTCAGCTCTGTCCCTGCCCCAGCTCAGCTCTGTCCCTGCCCCAGCTCAGCTCTGTCCCTGCCCCAGCTCAGCTCTGTCCCTGCCCCAGCTCAGCTCTGTCCCTGCCCCAGCTCAGCTCTGTCCCTGCCCCAGCTCAGCTCTGTCCCTGCCCCAGCTCAGCTCTGTCCCTGCCCCAGCTCAGCTCTGTCCCTGCCCCAGCTCAGCTCTGTCCCTGCCCCAGCTCAGCTCTGTCCCTGCCCCAGCTCAGCTCTGTCCCTGCCCCAGCTCAGCTCTGTCCCTGCCCCAGCTCAGCTCTGTCCCTGCCCCAGCTCAGCTCTGTCCCTGCCCCAGCTCAGCTCTGTCCCTGCCCCAGCTCAGCTCTGTCCCTGCCCCAGCTCAGCTCTGTCCCTGCCCCAGCTCAGCTCTGTCCCTGCCCCAGCTCAGCTCTGTCCCTGCCCCAGCTCAGCTCTGTCCCTGCCCCAGCTCAGCTCTGTCCCTGCCCTAGCTCTGACCCTTTCCAGCAATTTGTTCTTTTCAAGTTCCAACATCTGCAGTTTTCCTTCCAGCTCATTCCCTCTCATCTGTCTTTCCATCCCCTTCCCCTGTTTGATCCGTGACTTTTTGCTTCTTTAGTTACTCAATTTAAGTGAGGGCCGGTGTTTGAATTGGTGTCAGCTGGCACCCGCGCTGGAAACACTGGCTCCCAAAATAATTCCTGATTACTTGCATACTTTCCTCCCTTTGCTGACTGCGAGAAAGGTGATCGAGGCCAGGCAGTTTATTTGGCATCAGGCAGAGCCTCGGGCAGGTCAGGCAGAGTTTAATTGTTTACGTCAGGGTGTTTCCAAATGAAAGACTGTTGCCAGCCACCAGCCCTGGAAACAGCTTTACCTCAGCTACAGAAGATGTGGAAACTCAATCCCATGAACGTGTCACGTGGGAGTCTGTAGGGCTGTGCTGAACTCGGAGCTTGCAGTCAGCGCAGCCCTGCCCTCCGGAGCGGGTGGGAGGGGCAGCCCTGCCCTCCGGAGCGGGTGGGAGGGGCAGCCCTGCCCTCTGGAGCGGGTGGGAGGGGCAGCCCTGCCCTCCGGAGCGGGTGGGAGGGGCAGCCCTGCCCTCCGGAGCGGGTGGGAGGGGCAGCCCTGCCCTCCGGAGCGGGTGGGAGGGGCAGCCCTGCCCTCCGGAGCGGGTGGGAGGGGCAGCCCTGCCCTCCGGAGCGGGTGGGAGGGGCAGCCCTGCCCTCCGGAGCGGGTGGGAGGGGCAGCCCTGCCCTCCGGAGCGGGTGGGAGGGGCAGCCCTGCCCTCCGGAGCGGGTGGGAGGGGCAGCCCTGCCCTCCGGAGCGGGTGGGAGGGGCAGCCCTGCCCTCCGGAGCGGGTGGGAGGGGCAGCCCTGCCCTCCGGAGCGGGTGGGAGGGGCAGCCCTGCCCTCCGGAGCGGGTGGGAGGGGCAGCCCTGCCCTCCGGAGCGGGTGGGAGGGGCAGCCCTGCCCTCCGGAGCGGGTGGGAGGGGCAGCCCTGCCCTCCGGAGCGGGTGGGAGGGGCAGCCCTGCCCTCCGGAGCGGGTGGGAGGGGCAGCCCTGCCCTCCGGAGCGGGTGGGAGGGGCAGCCCTGCCCTCCGGAGCGGGTGGGAGGGGCAGCCCTGCCCTCCGGAGCGGGTGGGAGGGGCAGCCCTGCCCTCCGGAGCGGGTGGGAGGGGCAGCCCTGCCCTCCGGAGCGGGTGGGAGGGGCAGCCCTGCCCTCCGGAGCGGGTGGGAGGGGCAGCCCTGCCCTCCGGAGCGGGTGGGAGGGGCAGCCCTGCCCTCCGGAGCGGGTGGGAGGGGCAGCCCTGCCCTCCGGAGCGGGTGGGAGGGGCAGCCCTGCCCTCCGGAGCGGGTGGGAGGGGCAGCCCTGCCCTCCGGAGCGGGTGGGAGGGGCAGCCCTGCCCTCCGGAGCGGGTGGGAGGGGCAGCCCTGCCCTCCGGAGCGGGTGGGAGGGGCAGCCCTGCCCTCCGGAGCGGGTGGGAGGGGCAGCCCTGCCCTCCGGAGCGGGTGGGAGGGGCAGCCCTGCCCTCCGGAGCGGGTGGGAGGGGCAGCCCTGCCCTCCGGAGCGGGTGGGAGGGGCAGCCCTGCCCTCCGGAGCGGGTGGGAGGGGCAGCCCTGCCCTCCGGAGCGGGTGGGAGGGGCAGCCCTGCCCTCCGGAGCGGGTGGGAGGGGCAGCCCTGCCCTCCGGAGCGGGTGGGAGGGGCAGCCCTGCCCTCCGGAGCGGGTGGGAGGGGCAGCCCTGCCCTCCGGAGCGGGTGGGAGGGGCAGCCCTGCCCTCCGGAGCGGGTGGGAGGGGCAGCCCTGCCCTCCGGAGCGGGTGGGAGGGGCAGCCCTGCCCTCCGGAGCGGGTGGGAGGGGCAGCCCTGCCCTCCGGAGCGGGTGGGAGGGGCAGCCCTGCCCTCCGGAGCGGGTGGGAGGGGCAGCCCTGCCCTCCGGAGCGGGTGGGAGGGGCAGCCCTGCCCTCCGGAGCGGGTGGGAGGGGCAGCCCTGCCCTCCGGAGCGGCTGGGAGGGGCAGCCCTGCCCTCCGGAGCGGCTGGGAGGGGCAGCCCTGCCCTCCGGAGCGGGTGGGAGGGGCAGCCCTGCCCTCCGGAGCGGGTGGGAGGGGCAGCCCTGCCCTCCGGAGCGGGTGGGAGGGGCAGCCCTGCCCTCCGGAGCGGGTGGGAGGGGCAGCCCTGCCCTCCGGAGCGGGTGGGAGGGGCAGCCCTGCCCTCCGGAGCGGGTGGAAGGGGCAGCCCTGCCCTCCGGAGCGGGTGGGAGGGGCAGCCCTGCCCTCCGGAGCGGGTGGGAGGGGCAGCCCTGCCCTCCGGAGCGGGTGGGAGGGGCAGCCCTGCCCTCCGGAGCGGGTGGGAGGGGCAGCCCTGCCCTCCGGAGCGGGTGGGAGGGGCAGCCCTGCCCTCCGGAGCGGGTGGGAGGGGCAGCCCTGCCCTCCGGAGCGGGTGGGAGGGGCAGCCCTGCCCTCCGGAGCGGGTGGGAGGGGCAGCCCTGCCCTCCGGAGCGGGTGGGAGGGGCAGCCCTGCCCTCCGGAGCGGGTGGGAGGGGCAGCCCTGCCCTCCGGAGCGGGTGGGAGGGGCAGCCCTGCCCTCCGGTGCGGGTGGGAGGGGCAGCCCTGCCTTCAGGAGCGGGTGGGTGAGGCACCCTGTCTGATCCAGGTCCTCCCACGCAGCAGCTGGTAAATTAGCCCAAGCGCAGGATTTGGGGTGACGATAGGGTAGTTAAGAAGCCCAGCGGGACATTGGGCTTCATTTGTCGGGGGATTGAGTTCAGGAGTCGAGAGGTCATGTTGCACCTCTCTAAATGTCTGATGAGACCACACAGAGTATCATGTTCAGTTCTGGTCACGTCCTTACAGGAAGGATGTGGAAGCTGTGGGGAGTATGTAGAGATTGATCAGGATGTTACCTGGATTGGAGAATGTGTTCTATGAGGCAAGTTTAGGAGAGCTGGGACTTTTCTCTTTGGTGCAGAAAGGAGGATTAACAGAGGTCTACAAGATTGTGAAAGGCATAGATAGGATGGCCAGCCAGCACCCGTTTCCCAGGCAAGGAGGTTTAGGCGAGACATTAGGGGCATTTTTTGTTTAAACACAGAGCTACAAGTACATGGAATGCCTTGCTAGGGGTGGTGGTGGAGGCTGGAACATTAGCAAGTATTTGAGAGTCTCTTCATCCAACACATGGATGAAGGGAAAATATAGGGTAGAGAGGGTTTTTTTTGGTGGGAATATATTGGTTGGCACCACATTGTGGGCTGAAGGGCCTGGACTGTGCTGTAGAGTTCCATGTTGACAGGTATGTGGTGGGCATGCTTGGGGCTAACAGTGTGATGCTCCCTGGAGCCAGCCAAGGGCTGAATGGCCACTTCCTATAACTCAGGTACATGCATTCCAATCCTCATCTAACCCCAGCACTTCGTCACACTAAACTTTCTATTTATTTTAAATGTAGACAAACAGCCAATTCGGCCCATGAGTCCGTGCCACCCAGCTTACATCCCATGAACTTACACCCTAGTATATTTTTGAATAGAAAGAGGAAACCGGAGGCCCCAGAGAAAACCCATTCGGGCACGGGGAGCACGTACAAACTCCTTACAGACAGCACGAGATTCAAACTAAACTGGCCTTGTTACTGACTGAGCAGCATCCACCCTGCCTTCAGCAGTGTGGACCCAGCATCCTCTGCTCTGCTAGTGTTCCAGCCACCCACAGTCACTGGTTTTGATGGAAGCAGAGTGTGAAACATACAGTCAAGACCCGACAGGCTCCCACCCCAAACAGGTGCTCTGATCAGGCTCTGACTTCTTTCTCCCTGTGTCCGTGTGGGTTTCCCCTAGGTGCTCCAGCCCCGTCCCATGTACCAAATACATGAAGGTTGCTGGTTTAAATGGTGACTATAAATTACCCAAGAGTGTAGAGGAGGAGTGGTGGGAGAGTTGATAGGAAATGTGGAGAGAATGATTGACATAAATGCAGGATTAGAGGGCAAGTTCCTGTGGTCAGTACAGACTCCATGGGCAAAAATGCCGTTTAAAACAACACAGGACCTTCGAGCCCAGGTGTTCGTGCTGCCCAATTAACCTCCAAACATTTTGAAGGGTGGGAGGAAACCAGAGCCCTTGGGGAAAGCCCACACAGACATAGGGAGAATGTGCAAACTCCTCACAGACAGCGCAGGATTTGAACCCGGGTCTCTTAGCACTGTAACAGCTGCACCAACTGTGCTGCTCTACATTTCAGTGTTGTGTTTTTCTTTTTGCTTTAAATTAAACAATTTTAAATAAAGAGTTCTGAAGAGCAGGGGTATTTAGAAGCTGGGCAAGGACTTCACCAGCTGCCAGAGATGCCCAGGATGGGAGGGGCAGGGCAGCAGAACCCTGGCAGCAGTAGCTTGGGACAACCTACTCATCCTGCCTGTCCATGTCAGGGCAGGATATGCATCCCAGTCTTCCCACCACACCAGAGAACGCCCACTGGGCGGGCACTGGCCATCTTCTACCTGTCCCACTGGTCCTGGGCAGTGCAGGGAGGTTGAAGCCTTTCCCTGTCTGATCCAGGCAGTGGGCAGAGAGAAGCCTGTCCCAGACGGAAGTGGGGGAGAGATTGGGCATCATTCCAACTACTCAACTCTCCAAGCTGGGAATTGTGAAACCTGCCTGTGGGGCTGCAGAACTGGGGTTGCCTCTCCCCGACTGGAAACCTCAGTGAGAGGCTGAACTCTGGCAGAAATCACTACTCACAGGCAGTCCACTCGGTGAAAAACGACTGAAGGCAAGGAGAAGCTAGAGGGAGCTGGATATAACAGTGCTCAGTCTCCACAACCAGCTTGTTGCCATTGGTCCAAACCCAGTGTCTGGCAGCACAGCAGCACACCACTGACTCCCTGTGGCAGGGCCGAGTACTGCAATCACCCCCTGCTGGTGAATCACTGCAGAAAATCCAGCTCTTCAAACAGAATGGTTCACTGATTCGAGGCTGGCTCGCCAGCATCAACATTCAGAGATTGGTAGACTGGAACATTTTAATACAAAACTGCAAACCACTGCTGCTCACACTAGTCCATCATCACCTCCTGCATGTTAACGCCATCTTCGGACTTCTCCCATGGAACCGGATCTGGAACGTGCGGATCATACGCCCACAGTGGGAACACTCTCTTGTACAAGTTCATCAGCACGGTGTCCTGGGATTTGAGCTGACCATCAAACAGACACTTCATGTGTCCATGAGTCCCTGCAGACAACACAAGCTGTGTCAGGCACAGAAAAAATGCAGCGCAGGATAGAAGTACACAATCAGGTCAATTGGCCCATCGAGTCTGTTTCCCCATTCAAATTATGGTTGATTTGTCCTCTCAACCCAGTAACCTGTCTTCTCCTCGTAACCTTTGAAACCCTTACTAATTAAGAACATCAACCCCCACTTTAAATCTACCCAAAGACTTGGCCCCCACAGACGCCTGTGGCAACAAATTGTATAGATTCAGCCACTGGAGGGTTTTCTTGGCTGTTCCCTCCAGCAGCCCTTGATGTCTCTCATCTGGTCAAACACTGTCTCAACATCAGGAACAGCTTCTCTCCCTGCAATAACTGGGGGGCTTGGCTAGCAGACGTTCTCCCTGTGGGTTACAGTGCCAGTAACCCAGGTTAGAATCTGGATAGTTACATGGACGTCCATGTATTTGTGGGTGGCAGTTAGTCTAATGCTGTTACAGCACCAGCGATCGGGACTGGGGTTCAAATCTCGTCCTGTCTGTAAGGAGTTTATATGTTCTCCCTGAGTCAGCCTGGGTTTCCTCCGGGGGTTCCAGTTTCCTCCCACTGTTTGAAATGTACCGGGGGGCTTAGGTTAATTGGCTGTAATAAGGTAGCACGGGCTTGCGGGCCAAAAGGGCCTGTTACCGTGCTATATGTCTAAATTTAGAATGTTCTTACCTAAAGGTTCTTTGATATGCCCTCTGCGACCCCACTTTGTACGAAGCTCCACTGGCTTGAACCACAGCACATCATCTTAAAGAAAAACAAACTTGGTATCAGAAGCACAGGCCCAGGAGTGTTACTTCATACTATTGCCTCTGCCGTCAATATGTCTGTCAAACAATCCCAGGACAAGCTCAGGTAAAGTTGCCTCCACACTGCCTTTTCACATCTCCCAGAGCCAGGCCATCACAGTTACATGGAGACATTTGTCCTTCTAATTACAAATGATTCCTCAGGAACATGTAGTGTGAGTGGTAAACCTGGGACTTGGGCAATGTGGGAACTATGGAGGGGGACAGCTCACTGTTGCCTCTGAGCTCCAGAGATAAACGAGTAGCCTTTCAAAAGAACAATCTACAAGACTGGCATGGCAGAGACAGGGCTATGAGGTGAAGGGCAAATGTTAACTCCAAGCCTGATTTGCATTTCTGTACAAATTATATTTGATAAAATTGGTTACAGAGTAAAAATAAATCCAAAGGGTTTCTTTTGGTACATTAAAAGTAAAAGATTAGTGAGGGATAAAATTGGACCCCTTGTAGATAGTGAGGGTAGGCTGAGTGAGAAGTCAGAAAAAATGGGGGAAAATTTGAATGATTTCTTTCCCTCGGTATTCACTAGGGAAAAAAATATTGTACCAGTTGAGGTAAAGAAAAATAGTCGGGAGGTAATGAAGCATATAAGAATAACCGAGGAGGTAGTGATGGCTGTGTTGAAAAAGATAAAGGTGGATAAATCTCCGGGACCGGACAAAATATTCCCAAGGACACTCAGGGAGGCTTGTGGACAGATAGTGGGGCCATTAACAGAGATATTTAGGATGTCACTGGTCACGGGGTGAGTGCCAAAGGATTGGAGGGTGGCGCATGTGGTTCCGCTGATTCAGAAAGGGTCCAAATGAAAACCTGGAAATTATAGGCCCTTGAGTCTGACGTCTGTGGTGGGTAAGTTGATGGAAAGTGTTCTGAGGGATGGTATTTACAAATATTTGGAGGTACAGGGATTGATAGGGAATAATCAGCATGGTTTTGTCAGGGGTAGATCATGCTTGACAAACCTGATTTGAGTTTTTCGAGGGGGTTACAAAAAAGGTTGATGAAGGAAAAGCTTCATGTTGTCTATTTAGACTTTAGTAAAGCTTTTGACAAAGTTCCCCACAGGAAGTTAGGAAAAAGGGTGGAGGCATTAGGTATAAATGAGGAGGTAGTGAAATGGATTCAGCAATGGTTGGATGGGTGGTGTCAGAGAGTAGTGGTAGAAAATTGTTTGTCCAATTGGAGGCCGGTGACTAGTGGAGTACCTCAGGGATCGGTCCTGGGTCCACTATTGTTTGTTATACATATTAACGATCTGGAAGTAGGGGTGGTGAATTGGATAAGCAAGTTTGCGGATGACACAAAGATTGGTGGTGTTGTGGACAGTGAGGAAGATTACCGTAGATTAAAAGATGATTTAGGAAGGCTGGAGGTGTGGGCTGAGAAATGGCTGATGGAATTTAATACAGATAAATGTGAGGTGTTACAGTTTGGAAAGGCAAATCTAAATAGGTCATATGCATTAAATGGTAGGCTATTGAGGTGTGCAGAGCAACAAAGGGATTTAGGAGTTGTGGTAAATAGTACCCTCAAGGCTGATACTCAGGGAGATGGTGTGGTGAAGAAGGCATTTGGAATGTTGGCCTTCATAAATTGGAGTATTGAGTTCAAGAGTAGGGAGGTTATGATGAAATTGTACAAGGCATTGGTGAGGCCAAATCTGGAATACTGTGTACAGTTTTGGTCACCAAATTATAGGAAAGATATAAACAAAATAGAGAGAGTGCAGAGAAGGTTCACGAGAATGTTGACAGGATTTCAAGGTTTGAGCAACAGGGAAAGGTTATATTTAAGGAAAGACTGGATAGTTACGGATAGGAGAGGACTGGAGGGGTATGGACCGGGTGCTGGTCAGTGGGACTAGGAGGGTGGGAATTTGTAACAGCATGGACTAGTAGGGCCGAACTGGCCTGTTCTGTGCTGTAAGTGGTTATATGGTTATATATGGAAGTAAAACATGATCTGGACCCAGTGAAATTCCCTCACACTAGCCCATCACACACTCCCAGGGCAGGGAATGTTGGCTGTTCATGGGTTGAGGCAGCAGGCAGTCAAGGGTTTGGCCTTGCGTATCTTTAGAGAAGGAGCAAGCTGCGTCCACAGGAACGATGGAGAGGTATGAAGGACTAGTGGGGAGTACAGAGGCTCGAACATGCTCTAAGTGCTGATGCTCGTGTTATCATTTGAACTCCGTGTTTAAAGAGGTTGTACCTCTTTAATCCGGCCACGCTGTGACCTGGCCATTGTCGGATGACAGAAAATGCTGGAAAACAGAAATTGACCCCTAAGGGAACCCCCATGTAAATTTTTCAAATGTAGAACAAAGCTTAAAACTGGAAACAATACTGTGGGGCGGCATGGTTAGAGTAGTGGTTAGTGCAACACCTTCACGGTGCCAGGAAACAAGCATTGGGGTTGAGTTCTGCCCTGTATGTAACAAGCTTGTACTAACATCCCTATCACTGGCGCTGTAAAGGTTGATTCTGCGGCGTTGCGACCGGGGTTCGAGTCCCTCACTGTCTGTAATGAGTTTGTACTAATGACGGCAGATTCAAACGGAGGCGCTGGATAACAGAGGTACAACCTGCACTGGAATATTGTATTATTTTGACTTCTTGTAATCACTCAATAAACCCCCTGTGTGAAGGAGGAAAGGGCAGGAACAGAGCTGGTTAGGCACAGACTAAAGCTTCCTCACACTGGCCCTCACACTCCTAGGGTGATGACACGCAGCTTCCTCACACACACCCGGGGCGGGGCGAAGCTCCCTCACACACACCCGGGGCGGGGCGAAGCTCCCTCACACACTCCCGGGGCGGGGCGAAGCTCCCTCACACACTCCCGGGGCGGGGCGAAGCTCCCTCACACACTCCCGGGGCGGGGCGAAGCTCCCTCACACACTCCCGGGGCGGGGCGAAGCTCCCTCACACACTCCCGGGGCGGGGCGAAGCTCCCTCAACCCTCCCGGGGCGGGGCGAAGCTCCCTCAACCCTCCCGGGGCGGGGCGAAGCTCCCTCAACCCTCCCGGGGCGGGGCGAAGCTCCCTCAACCCTCCCGGGGCGGGGCGAAGCTCCCTCAACCCTCCCGGGGCGGGGCGAAGCTCCCTCAACCCTCCCGGGGCGGGGCGAAGCTCCCTCAACCCTCCCGGGGCGGGGCGAAGCTCCCTCAACCCTCCCGGGGCGGGGCGAAGCTCCCTCAACCCTCCCGGGGCGGGGCGAAGCTCCCTCAACCCTCCCGGGGCGGGGCGAAGCTCCCTCAACCCTCCCGGGGCGGGGCGAAGCTCCCTCAACACTCCCGGGGCGGGGCGAAGCTCCCTCAACACTCCCGGGGCGGGGCGAAGCTCCCTCAACACTCCCGGGGCGGGGCGAAGCTCCCTCAACACTCCCGGGGCGGGGCGAAGCTCCCTCAACACTCCCGGGGCGGGGCGAAGCTCCCTCAACACTCCCGGGGCGGGGCGAAGCTCCCTCAACACTCCCGGGGCGGGGCGAAGCTCCCTCAACACTCCCGGGGCGGGGCGAAGCTCCCTCAACACTCCCGGGGCGGGGCGAAGCTCCCTCAACACTCCCGGGGCGGGGCGAAGCTCCCTCAACACTCCCGGGGCGGGGCGAAGCTCCCTCAACACTCTCGGGGCGGGGCGAAGCTCCCTCAACACTCCCGGGGCGGGGCGAAGCTCCCTCAACACTCCCGGGGCGGGGCGAAGCTCCCTCAACACTCCCGGGGCGGGGCGAAGCTCCCTCAACACTCCCGGGGCGGGGCGAAGCTCCCTCAACACTCCCGGGGCGGGGCGAAGCTCCCTCAACACTCCAGGGGCGGGGCGAAGCTCCCTCAACACTCCCGGGGCGGGGCGAAGCTCCCTCAACACTCCCGGGGCGGGGCGAAGCTCCCTCAACACTCCCGGGGCGGGGCGAAGCTCCCTCAACCCTCCCGGGGCGGGGCGAAGCTCCCTCAACACTCCCGGGGCGGGGCGAAGCTCCCTCAACACTCCCGGGGCGGGGCGAAGCTCCCTCAACACTCCCGGGGCGGGGCGAAGCTCCCTCAACACTCCCGGGGCGGGGCGAAGCTCCCTCAACACTCCCGGGGCGGGGCGAAGCTCCCTCAACACTCCCGGGGCGGGGCGAAGCTCCCTCAACACTCCCGGGGCGGGGCGAAGCTCCCTCAACACTCCCGGGGCGGGGCGAAGCTCCCTCAACACTCCCGGGGCGGGGCGAAGCTCCCTCAACACTCTCGGGGCGGGGCGAAGCTCCCTCAACACTCCCGGGGCGGGGCGAAGCTCCCTCAACACTCCCGGGGCGGGGCGAAGCTCCCTCAACACTCCCGGGGCGGGGCGAAGCTCCCTCAACACTCCCGGGGCGGGGCGAAGCTCCCTCAACACTCCCGGGGCGGGGCGAAGCTCCCTCAACACTCCCGGGGCGGGGCGAAGCTCCCTCAACACTCCCGGGGCGGGGCGAAGCTCCCTCAACACTCCCGGGGCGGGGCGAAGCTCCCTCAACACTCCCGGGGCGGGGCGAAGCTCCCTCAACACTCCCGGGGCGGGGCGAAGCTCCCTCAACACTCTCGGGGCGGGGCGAAGCTCCCTCAACACTCCCGGGGCGGGGCGAAGCTCCCTCAACACTCCCGGGGCGGGGCGAAGCTCCCTCAACACTCCCGGGGCGGGGCGAAGCTCCCTCAACACTCCCGGGGCGGGGCGAAGCTCCCTCAACACTCCCGGGGCGGGGCGAAGCTCCCTCAACACTCCCGGGGCGGGGCGAAGCTCCCTCAACACTCCCGGGGCGGGGCGAAGCTCCCTCAACACTCCCGGGGCGGGGCGAAGCTCCCTCAACACTCCCGGGGCGGGGCGAAGCTCCCTCAACACTCCCGGGGCGGGGCGAAGCTCCCTCAACACTCCCGGGGCGGGGCGAAGCTCCCTCAACACTCCCGGGGCGGGGCGAAGCTCCCTCAACACTCCCGGGGCGGGGCGAAGCTCCCTCAACACTCCCGGGGCGGGGCGAAGCTCCCTCAACACTCCCGGGGCGGGGCGAAGCTCCCTCAACACTCCCGGGGCGGGGCGAAGCTCCCTCAACACTCCCGGGGCGGGGCGAAGCTCCCTCAACACTCCCGGGGCGGGGCGAAGCTCCCTCAACACTCCCGGGGCGGGGCGAAGCTCCCTCAACACTCCCGGGGCGGGGCGAAGCTCCCTCAACACTCCCGGGGCGGGGCGAAGCTCCCTCAACACTCCCGGGGCGGGGCGAAGCTCCCTCAACACTCCCGGGGCGGGGCGAAGCTCCCTCAACACTCTCGGGGCGGGGCGAAGCTCCCTCAACACTCTCGGGGCGGGGCGAAGCTCCCTCAACACTCCCGGGACGGGGTGAAGCTCCCTCAACACTCCCGGGGCTGGGAGAAGCTCCCTCAACACTCCCAGGGCAGGGAGAAGCTCCCTCAACACTCCTAGGGTGATGACACAGAGCTCCTTCAACACTACCAGGGCAGGGACATGAAGCTCCCTCAACACTCCCGGGGCGGGGCGAAGCTCCCTCACACACACCCGGGGCGGGGCGAAGCTCCCTCAACCCTCCCGGGGCGGGGCGAAGCTCCCTCAACCCTCCCGGGGCGGGGCGAAGCTCCCTCAACCCTCCCGGGGCGGGGCGAAGCTCCCTCAACCCTCCCGGCGTGGTGCGAAGCTCTCTCAACACTCCCAGGGTGGGGCGAAGCTCCCTCAACACTCCCAGGGCGGGGCAAAGCTCCCTCACACACTGCCAGGGCGGGGCAAAGCTCCCTCAACACTCTCGGGGCGGGGCGAAGCTCCCTCAACACTCCCGGGACGGGGTGAAGCTCCCTCAACACTCCCGGGGCTGGGAGAAGCTCCCTCAACACTCCCAGGGCAGGGAGAAGCTCCCTCAACACTCCTAGGGTGATGACACAGAGCTCCTTCAACACTACCAGGGCAGGGACATGAAGCTCCCTCAACACTCCCGGGGCGGGGCGAAGCTCCCTCACACACACCCGGGGCGGGGCGAAGCTCCCTCAACACTCCCGGGGCGGGGCGAAGCTCCCTCAACCCTCCCGGGGCGGGGCGAAGCTCCCTCAACCCTCCCGGGGCGGGGCGAAGCTCCCTCAACCCTCCCGGGGCGGGGCGAAGCTCCCTCAACCCTCCCGGGGCGGGGCGAAGCTCCCTCAACCCTCCCGGCGTGGTGCGAAGCTCTCTCAACACTCCCAGGGTGGGGCGAAGCTCCCTCAACACTCCCAGGGCGGGGCAAAGCTCCCTCACACACTGCCAGGGCGGGGCAAAGCTCCCTCAACACTCCCAGGGTGGGGCGAAGCTCCCTCAACACTCCCAGGGCAGGCCGAAGCTCCCTCAACACTCCCAGGGCAGGCCGAAGCTCCCTCAACACTCCCGAGGCGGGGTGAAGCTCCCTCAACACTCCCGGGGCTGGGAGAAGCTCCCTCAACACTCCCAGGGCAGGGAGAAGCTCCCTCAACACTCCTAGGGTGATGACACAGAGCTCCTTCAACACTACCAGGGCAGGGACATGAAGCTCCCTCAACACTCCCAGGGCGGGGCGAAGCTCCCTCACACACTCCTTGGGCAAGAACAGTGCTTGTGAGACACTTGCATCACAGAATTCAAGCAGATCCTTCCCGTTGTCATGAATAAGATCACGGTGATTATGACCACCCCCACCTGTCACTGTCCATCTCCCATCCCGCGCATACCACCTTTCCCAGCCCCCCATGCCCTTACCTCGATTAAAGAACATGTATCGCACCACCGAGGTTTTCCTCATAATCTTGAAAGGATGGCCACTCAAGGTGATCCGCTTCACGATCACACGGTCTGGGTCGACGTTCAGCACAGAGCCCGTGGCTATTAGGTCCTGCATACCTGAGCAGATCTCAGGGTAAGAGGCAGGGGCATTTATAAACACTAGCCTCACCACCCACCAGCACCCCTCTCTCCCATCCACACACCCCCACCTATTCGCAGTCCCCTCTCCCCCACACCCACCTCCCTCCAGCAAAACAGCCCTCTCACCCCATCACCCAACTACATGTAAGCCTCCCCACTCTGCCACACACACCAACACACACCTCCCACCAGCTACACATCCCTCTTCTCTCACCCAGCCATGCACTCCTGCCCCACACGCCTCCCCACTCCGCTGCACACATGTGCATCCACTCACAGCCCCCTCTGCCACATACCTCCACACACACACACACCTCTACCCACCCTTGCCTTCCCCCACCCACCCACCCACCCAGGGAGAACCAATACACACCATTGGTTCTCTGTTTGAACATGAGGATGGAGGCTGGAGGGAACATTATTGGGCAGTACACCGAACCCACCAAGGTGGTGTTGGAACGCAGGAACCGCTCGTACTTGAATTTGTTGGCTGTGGGAGGGAAGGGGACGTGATTGAAGATCTTGTCCTCTTATCAACCAGCCTGAGCTCAACACACCACCCAACTCACCCCAATAGCAAGGGCACCCCTCTGTACTGGAGCTCCTCTAATTGACCCCTCACACAGTCTCCCACCCCAAGAGGAGATCACCAGGGCACAGTGCACCACTATCTGCAGGTTCCGTGTGGGGTGGGGGTCACAGCCAACTGCAGTGGATCAAGGCCACAGTTTCCCACATTTCCTTAAGGGGCACAAGCTGAGTTCAGACGCACATACTCAATGAAGCAAACCCTGATGAGAAAGTTGCCCATCCCCTTGCTGGCACAGACTCCACACTGCCACAAAGACCTCTGCCCTGCCACAGACCCCCCATCCACCCTCTCCCTGGTAACAGACTCTCGCCCACCCCAACCAGGGTGACAGAACCCCCACCAATACTGGGGACAGACCTATGCCACCCCACCCTGGGGATTGACCCCCACCTTAGCAGACCCCTGCCCAACCCCACCCTGACACAGAGACCACACAGACCTGCTGTGTGCTGGGAGTAGAGCGGAGGGGCCCGGAATCGCCTGAAGCCGCAATGAAAAATCATCTCCTCTTTTGATTTGATGGGCTCAGTGTTGCTCGCATGTCTCCTGAGCAAGAAATGGACGACTGACATCTGGAAAAGAGAGGGTACTGTGACAGTCCTCAAACCACTGCTTCAGATCCCCCCCCCCCCACCACCCCCATCACCAAGGAAACCCCCTCATCAGATCTACCTTGGTGTACACACAGCACTAGACATAGTTCATGGTACAGTACTGATGGGGACGGGTAGGTTACTGTGTAACACTAGGGTACAGTACTGGTGGGGAGGGGTTGTCCCTGTGTAACACCAGGGTACAGTACAGGTGGGGATGGATCTGTCATTGTGTAACACCAGGGTACAGTACTGGTGGGGAGGGGTCTGTCCCTGTGTAACACGGGGGTACAGTACTGGTGGGGAGGGGTCTGTCCTTGTGTAACACCAGGGTACAGTACTGTTGGGGAGGGGTCTGTCACTGTGTAACACCAGGGTACAGTACTGGGAGGTCAGGTCTTTAAAACAGAATTATCTCATTCTCTCAACCACTGAGTGTTGAATAAATATTAGCAGTCACAATACTGCTGTCCATCTCCAACCCTGGCCCCATTCACCCATCCTAGTGCCATCCTTTCACTCCCATAACCATGCCCACCTCACCTTCTGTTCATGAGGCAGCAGGGTGAAGAGGACCAAAGGTGTCTGGGGCTTGAAACTCTCCACCACCGATCGTGGCACATTGTCGATGTGGACCGTAACATACCATCCAGGCTGGAAATGAAGAAACAGCCATGAGGCTGAGAACCATGAGGCATGAACACAGGTTCCACCCCTCAGCAAGTTCCAATCTATCTGGCATAACTCAGCACATTGGCCTTCAATGCATGGAGGCTGCAGCACCAGGTTCACCATGTCTTGCTGGAGTGCCACTTCGGGTAAATCCCATTTGAGGCAGTTCTCACCATTTGAGTCTCTGTCCCATGGACACATCTCCCTGCTGTGGAGTCCAGGCAATCAAGGTGCACTGCTCTGATTCATGGATGCAGCTGTGACATGAGACAGGAACTGAGGTGGAACTCTTGTTCTATGGTCAAGCTGTAGTGCAGGGGTGGCCAAACTTGCTTAATGTAAGAGCCACAAACGATAAAGCTCAGATGCTTGAGAGCCACATGACATGAACAAAATTCACACATACGTTTTTATTGTTACATAAACATTTTGCAACAAAAATTTTATATAAATTTTAAAAAATGCAATAATATTTATTCATGCCTGCAGTTTTTAAACTGTTAATTTGTATTAGTTTCTGTAATCACAAAAAAAGTAAACCAAAAAAATTAGATATTTTAATCAGATTTCCACCTTACAAAATTAGTCTTATTATAATCAGATATTTTTATGACTAAAATACAATGCTACAAATATCAGCCTATTAAAGACGCGAGTCGGGCAGGCGAGGGGAAGAGACCGGCATCGCGAGTCGGGCAGGTGAGGTGGGAGGGTGGGGGGGGGGGGGGGGGGGTGGTGGGGAAGAGACCAGCAGCGAGCCGCATATTAAAGGTCAAAGAGCTGCATGTGGCTCGCGAGCCACGGTTTGGCCACCCCTGCTATAGTGCATCAGATCAGAGGACAATCCATAAGGCCATAAAAGCAGCAGAGAGGATCACTGGGATATCTCCCCCCACCCCCAATTTGACATGATCTACTGGGATTGTTTTCTGAAGATGATGCGCCAAATCATTGAGGACCCCTTCCACACATCTTCTCGCTGCTCCCTTCAGGGAAGAGATCCAGGAGGATCAGAGCCAGTACCACCAGGCTGAGGAACAGCTTCTTCCCACGTGCAGTGAGAATGCTGAACGACCAAAGGAACTGCTCACACTGACCCTCCGTAACTCAAGTATTTATTTAAACATAATATTTCTGTATTTTAATATTTGTATACAAGCTCGGGTGCCTGTCTACATTTTGCTCATACTTTGGTGAAGGGTTCAAGGCCGAAATGTTGGTTAAGTACCTTTATCTTTGCTACATAAAGTACGCTGTTTGACCTGCTGAGTTTCTCCAGCATCATGTTTTAACTCTAAAGCTTGGAAGAGTGAAGAACACAAGTCAGCTCTGCAATACACAGACACGTTACCATTGCACCTTCCTGCTCCTCGCCCAGATCATTGAAGATCCGTTTCCTTGTTCGGGTAAAGTTCTGGAACTGGAATATTCTGGCATAATCTCGAGGCAGGTTCTCCTTCGGGTCCCATGGAGATGCCCGGAAGCTCTTCAAACCTCTGTACTTCTGAAACCTGCGAGGTTTACGAGAAATGGTCAAGTTGTGTGCAAAGTAACCAAATGGCACATTGACACATTGGGAAACTGAGCTGCCCTTCCACAGTTACACCAAGGACAGTTCAAAGATTAACCTAATAAGAGAGTTGTTCTACTGAAAGAGGCTGGTCTGCTTGGGGTTGAATTCCTTGGAATGAGTGGGGGGCACAGTCACAAAACAAGGGGCCAGTCATCGAAAACAAGGGGTCATCAAGGTGCATCAACATTTCTTCAAGGGTGGTAGTTCTCAGTAACTGTCTCCGAGCCTGGTGGAGACTGGATCACTGGATGTATTTGGGGTGGAGATGAAGAAGTATTGGAAACATCGAGGAAGTGAATGTTGTGGGGAACTGACACAGAAAGGTTAAGGGCAGTGTGGAGTAGCCATTTTCAACTGGTCCCCCACATTCCCTTGGGGGCCATAACACACTTAAGTAAAAGCCTGGTTTTCTTTTCATGTAAATTATTTTTAAATGTAGTCGGTAGATGAAAAGAAACCAAAACTTGACTGCTTTACGGGGAAGGGGACCCATAATCTTTGAACGGGGTGGGGGTGGAGGTCCATAGCTGAGAAAAGATTAAAAATGGCTGGTGTACATCTGTCATAACCATTCTGAGTGGCAGAACAGGTTTGAAAGGCTAATTGGCCTCCTCCTGTTGCTAGGTTCTCTTGAGTGATGGATTTGTAAAAAGGGAGTGCAGACAATGTTCACTGGAATGATTCTGGGACATACAAAGCAGGCTGGACCTACTGTCGTACAGGAACTCAGGATGATCTCACTGAATATATAGAATTCGTCTGGGTCTTGTTAGGGGCAGAGATGACATTTTCTCAGTCTGGGATCTTCAGGACCTGGGATCACATCTTCATAACAAGGGGTCATAATAGATTGAGGTGGGGACTTCTCACTGGGAGGACTGTGGAGGCTCAATCACTGGCCACATTCACAGCTGGATATGAAGGGAATCTGTGAGTATGGGAGGTTATCTGTGGAATGGTCTCGCCTGTGTAATTCAGTTCAATGGCTGGTCCCGACACTTAACCAAACGTGGTGAATGGTAAGCAGTCACCAGACAGGCAACCCCAGCACCCACATACCTGACTTTAGCAGCAACATCTTTGGGAGTGTCCACCTCATCTGGGAACATTTCATCCATCCGCTCCTGTTTGTACTTCTCCAGCATCTCCTTCTCCTCAGCTTCATCAATCTTCTCATCGTAGTTATCGTCTCGGACACTCTCAGGCAAGGTCATGGTTTCAAACTCCTCTGTAGCCTCTCTTTCAAGGTCACTCTCATTGCTAGCCTGCAGGTAGGAAATACTGGGACACGTCAGGTGAAGGCAGCTTGGGACCAGACCCAGACATGAAGCAGCTCAGGGCAGGATGATCTTCACCTCCAGATTCCATACCCAACCTTCATTCAGTACTAGGACTAAATAACGCACTCAAGTCAAGTTTATTGTCATCTGATTGTACAAGTACCACCCGACAAAACGGCATTCTCCGGTCCTCTGTGCAAAACATATAGACACACAACCAGACATAACACACATACAGACAAATAATACATGTGCAGGGCAAGTATTTCATCTATACAAATAAATACATAAATATTACTTTGCAGAAATGAGAGTCTTGGAGGGTCAGTGTGAGTGGTTCCATTCAGAATTCCCACTACTCGTGGGAAGCTGTTCCTCAGCCTGGTGGTGCTGGCTCTGATCCTCCTGGATCTCTTCCCCGACGGGAGCAGCTGAAAAATGCTGTGAGTGGGGTGGAAGGGTCCTCAATGATTTTGTGCGCCCTCTTCTGACAACAATCCCGGTTGATCACGTCGATGGTGGGAAGGCGAGAGACTCCAGTGATTCTCTCTGCTGCTTTTATGGTCCTGTGGATTGAGCTCACCTCCATTTCCTGCAGTAACTGTCCCACACAGTGATGCAGACGGGTACGCCAGGGTTAGCAGGACAGATATGTTATGAGTAACGAAGGTGGGGGCGAGGTGCAGGCTTGTATGCAACAGGGACGTTGGTGTACACCCGATCCAAGGTGTTCTCTCCTCTGGTGGCGAAGTTCACGAGCTGTTGAAACCGTGGTCAGACCATTTTCAGGTGGGCGTGATTGAAGTCGCCAGCAACAATCATGACACGGTCAGGGTGGAAAGTCTGGGCTTCGCAGTTGGCACCGTAAAGCTCCTTCATGGCTTCAGCATTAGTGAAGGCGGAATGTAGACTGCAGCAATCAGCATGCCCGAGAATTCCCTGGGCGGGTAGAAGGGTTTGCATTTCACCAGGAGGTATTCTATCTCTGCTGAGCAGAGGATCTTCACAACAGAGACATTGGTGTATTAGTCTTCGTTGATGCACAGTCCCCCTCCTCGAGTCTTGCCAGAAGCAGCAATATCTGTCTGCCCTAAGGAGATATGGCCATCCAGTTGGATGGCTGAGCCTGGAATGATGTCCTGGAGCCACATTTCTATAAACACTAGAGCACAGCAGCCCTACAGTACTCTCTAGTTCAGATGCAGCCTCAGCTAATCCATCTTCTTCTCCAGCGATCTTACATTTGAGGGGATCGTCGGGACCATAGGTCTAAGGAGGTTAACTCTCAGCCTAATCCTGATGCTGGCCCATTTTTTACTCCTGCCTTCTCTAGCAACACTTCCAATGGTCTCCCACCTGTTCCCCATGATCCACTCCACCGTTTGCAGCAGTCTGTGTTCCCTGTTTCGGTACATTTAATCCGCACAGAATCTGACCAATCCAGTTCACTAATTTTAAAGTCCAGTTCGTATTTTGTATTTTGAGGGGTTTCCCTGATTGTAGATCCAACATCGTGGGTTGGGGATATCACTGTTGTGAGGAGCCAGAGTGGCCTCTGCAACCTCGTGCACCACCACCTCGCCACTCTCTCCCATACGTGGCCTCATTAAAGCTGTGGACAATCTCAGCAAACTTCCTTGCTTCTGTGTAACACCTGCTTTTCTAATGGCTTGCTGTGATCCTAATGTTTACTTCGTGGATCATACCCCAGCACACTAAACACCAAGATTTACTCATATTTCTGCTTTTCCTCTATTTCTAACAGGGAAAACTGAATTTGCCCATATTATACTACACTCGCCATTTTCCAATCCCCATATTTTTAACTTGTCAATATTCCTAGTTATCGTCACAACCAACTTTCCTGTCAACCTTCTACAAGCTCCTCGTTCAACTATATGTTCGTCCAAGCCACTGATATCAACCTGGGTATGCGGAGGACTGGCCCTTGCGCACAACAGGAAGCAGAATGAAAATAACCAGGAGTTCCTACTTTCTCCTCTCCTTCAAAGAAACTCCCAACTTCATGAATCCTGATTTTGTTCCAAACTTTTGTTTGGAGTTTTATCAAACTGCATTTTGAAAATGCAGACATACTTCCTCATTTCAAACACAGTCAGTGCTGGTAAGAGGTAAAGGCACCAGCCATTTGACAAGCACACAGACACATCAATGAGAAGAATCCCAACAGGCCGACAGCAGACGCCGTTTCCCTCGCTCTGCACTTTTCTCTGGAACATGGACGCCAAGTTCACCTTTGTTCATCAACCATCTTCCATACACAGCAAACTCATCCCTAAACCTCAGGATCTCAGTGACCCTCTGCAACTGAATCCACAACATCCTGTCATAATCAGTGAAGAACACATGTGCTCCACAAGGATGTGGACAGTCCCCAACTACATTCCCTCTACATCCACAACTGTATAGCCAAATATTGCTCCAACTCCACCTTCAAACTTGACGACAAGACGACAGTGGTATCAATAATGACGAAAACAGGATATTGAGTCTAGTGGCCTGGTGCCAAGATCACCTCCCCCTCAACAAAGGGGTTAGAGCTCACAGCCCTGTCCACATCAGTGAAGACTGTAGACAGCTTCAAGTTCCTGGGAGTAATCATTTCCATGACTCAACCTGGACCAACCATACTGACACAATGGTCAAGAGATGTGGACAGAGCAGATGTCGAAAGGTTGGTTGTTTCCCACAATGGGAGAGTCTGGGGCAAGAGGGCACAACTTCAATATTGAAGGGCATCCACTTAGAACTAAGATGCGGAGGAATTTCTTCAGCCAGAGGGTGGTGAATCGGTGGAATTTGTTGCCAGAGACGATTGTGGAGGCCAAGTATTTAAGGCAAAGACTGAGAGGTTATTGATTAGTCAGGGCATCAATGGTTATAGGGAGAAGGCCTGGGAGTGGGGGTGAGTGGGGAAATGGATCAGCTCATGATTGAATGGCAGGGTTTGATGGACTGAATGGCCTATTCTGCTCCTATGTCTTCTGGTCTTAAGGTACACCAACGCCTCTACTTCCTTAGGTGGCTTAAGTATGGGATGTCCCCTACGTGCCTCAACAGCATTGACACGGTGCATTCTACCTGGATGTATCTCAGTGTGGTACATGACCTGCTCTCCCTAGCATCAGAAGAAACTACAGAAGGTAGTGAATGCAGTTCAGACACCCCACAAACCTCCCTCCATCTACACCTTGTGCTGCCCAGGAAAGGCAGCTAACATACTGACGGACCCATCATACCCAGGACACCCACTTCTCCCTCCTCACATCAGGGAGAAGGTGCAAGTGTGAAATCATCTTCCCTGCAGCTGCCAGACTCCCTCATTAGTGCTCTCATACTGCCCTTGCTATGTACTAACTGTGCCCCCACCATGCTCTCTCATGGTGCTCTGCCCTGCTACTTTGTACAGCCATACAAATGTTAGTTGACACGAAATGAGTACACATTCCCTGACAGGATTTCAGGATCTGGCTGTCACCAACAAGGCCAGCACCCCTAAATACCCTCACCTTCTTGAACAGTTACCAGCCTCATGTTGACACCCCTACTGAGCCACAGAATTCCAGGAGTTAGTCAGCAAAGAACTGGTGATACGGTTTTGATCAAAGAGGGTGTGCAACATGGGAACTCGCCAGTGGCTGTGTTCCCAATGGAAGAGGCCACCATTTAGAGCATCTTGCACCTCACTCTCACAGCCTCCTGGCTCAGATGCGTTCATCCACCATAGAAGACAGTTCAGCAGAGCAGTGAACAAGGGAGCCCTATCCTGGAGAACACAGCAGCAGTTAAAATGGGTGCTGACGTTGGAGAGTGGAATTGAACTGCAGTTTCCTGGCACCAGAGAAATTTTAAATTTAAATTTTTATATTTAGACATACAGCAGAGTAACGGGCCATTTCGGCCCACGAGCCTGTGCCACCCAGTTACGCACAAATGACCTACAACCCCAGTACGTTTCAAATGGTGAGAGGAATCCAGAGTCCCCAGAGGAAACCATACAGAGACAGGGAGAATATAAACACCTTACAGCTGCGTGGGATGCAAACCCAGGTCCCAGTCGCTGGCATTAAAACACTGTTGCACTAACCACTATATGCTGTGCCGTAAATGCAAAAAGTCTTCCAAGGAAGCCAACCACTCCCTCCAGACGATACATACATCGTTTATGTGTGATATATCCACGTGTGCCTTACCTGTGACACTTCCTCCATCAGGTCTGGCTGCTCCATATCTTCATGACTTTCCTCCTCCTCCTCCAGCCCATCCTCATCATCTAGAATCCAGGCAGCCTGATAGTCTGATGTGCCCTTTGGGACTCTGCGAACAATCTTCCTGTTTTCTTTCAGTGCATCTAAATCAGCAAGATGAACCCGTCCGTGAATGAGCATTGAAAACACTGAGGCTTCAACTCAAGGAAGAGAAGATCCCCTCACTTCCTGACACAGGTCCAACCCAACAGTTCATAGCCCTGCCAGCATAAATTGCCCCAGAGAGCAGATCAAGGGAGCACACAGCCAGCAGAGAGGCAAACAGGAAGGTATTGACTCTCAGTGAAACTCTGCTATTGGACATTTCCACAGATTCTACTTTGAAGTTCCACTCGTAAGAACCTCCAATTAGAAAGGAGACTGAACCACATACCGTTTGTACCAGGTAGCTCTCTGACCAGTAAGGCCACAGATTTAATCCTGCCCATTTCAAACATTATTCTTAGATCTAATGAAAGGTCTGTGACCAGAAACGTTAGCTGTTTCACCCATCACAAATGTTGTGCAACCAGCTGAGTGTCTCCAACCATTCAAATTTTAGAAACTATAGTTTATGGGCTTTCATTGATTCTATCTGTCACCCTCACCCTCTCTCTAGCACTATCCAAGCTTAACATCTGCCTGCCACCCAGCATCAACTTTGATCACTTTTCCACAGAAATGTTTGGAATTTAGGAGAATGAAGGTGGGGAGATTCTCATTGAAACATTTTGAACGTTGAAAGGCGTGGACAGAGTAGATGTAGAAAGGTTGTTTCCCACGGTGAGAGAGTCTAGGACAAGAGGGCACAACTTCAGGATTGAAGGGCGTCTGTTAGAATAGATATGAAGGAATTTCTTCAGCCAGAGGGTGCTGAATGTTTGAATTTATTGCCACAGGTGGTTGTGGAGGCTGGGTCACTGGATGTATTTAAGACAGGGATTGTTAGGTTCTCGATTAGCCAGGGAGAAGGCTGGGCAGTGGGGCTGAGTGGGAGAATGGATCAGCTCATGATTGAATGATGGGGCAGACTCAATGGGCTGAATAGCTATTTTTGCTCTTATGTCTTATGGTGAAGGGGACTTTGCAGTGCAGGGAATTAAGAGTGATGGGGAGCAGGCAAGTGGGTGGAGCAGAGTCCACAGCCAGATCAAGCTCGATGGCCTCCTCCTGATGTTTCAGGGTGACACTTGTAGAGGTCAGTGTGCCCAGTGCCCACCATTAGCCTCTTGCAGTTCCTCCTCCGTTGGCCATGTCTGCTCCCCTTCCATCGGGTCAGGCACCACCTCAGAATCCAGTGACTCCTGCTTGCTGCGATCCACTTTCATGAGAACTTTCAAGTCTTCTTCCATCTCTGCAGCAGGCTCCTAAAATGATAACACAAAAGGCACAAGCTCACCCCAAGTGTTCTAACACTACTGGAATTTCTTAGTTCCATGTCTCCACCAGAGAACAAGGTGAAGCATCATAATTCCACTCTCCTGTTCATGCAGACATGGCAGCGGATATATTCATCGCGATCTGCAATGCTTCCATTACAAATGAGTGGACACATGGAAACGTGAAAAATCCATCTTCAAGGGTAACAAGTGAAGGAAATGTACAGGCCCTTCCCAGCATGAGCACTCATCAAGGCCACGAGTGGACTTGGTATCAATACAGGAGATGAACGAGCATGAACGGGAAATGTTTGCCTCATTTACGGGAAGCCAGTTAACAGTTGTGTGGGAAAGTTGAAGTGAGGTTCGATCGAGGGGTTCAGGTGATGAAGGAAGACGAGAGAAAGAAATCCCGATTTCAGTGGCATAGTGATCAGTGCCAGGTCACAGCGATAGAGTGAGTGGAGGATAGATAGCAGGCTGGTGCAGTGACTGGACGGAACAGTCTGTCCCAGAGCCACGTTCCCTCTGTAATTACATGGGCACAAAGTGGTAGTGTCAATTGGGTCACTGACCCAGTCAATCCACACCTCCGCTGTAGTCTGTGTGGAGTTTGCACGTTCTCCATGTCCATTGATCCACTCCCCAAGCCTCCCCTCACCAGCCCAATCCACTCCCCAAACCCCCCCACATCAGCCAGATCCATTCCCTGAGCCCACCCACACCAGCCCGATCCACTCCCCAAGCCCCCCCACACCAGCCTGATCCACTCCCCGAGCATCCCCACAGTATCCAGATGCACTCCCCGAGCCTCTCCATAGCAGTAGACTCTTGCCACTCACTCTCACCTCAGCACCCAATGTTTTCTTTGTGACCTTGGGGTTCAGGGGCATGGGATCAGGTGGCCCATCAATGCAGCTCATCTGGAAATCCCCGTGTCCAACTATGTGCACTAGCTTGTTGACATCCAGAGCCTGTCCTCGGACGTAACCGGATACCTTCAGCGTCCCTACGAGGCCGCTCTCATCACTGGCTTCAAAGGCCATGTGCTGAGCCAGTAGGTAGGAGCGACAGTCTCTGAAGGCCAGCCGTCTCTGCTTCTGCATGGCCACGTGCCTGATGACCAGTGTGGCCTCCTGCTCTGTGTCCAGGTGAAAGAGTTTGGCATCCAGGAACCGATGTTCCAACATCTTGCTCAGGTTTCTCTTGGCATCTGCTCGCTTCTTGACAGGAAGGTCATTAACTCCTTGAACTACAAACACTGCAGAATAACAGAGATTATAGTTGGCAGACCAGCCTCCTCCACTCCCTTCCCACAACAGCAGTCAGTAGGTCACCCGAGACTTGTCGCAGATGCAATACACAAACGTGCTGGAGAAACTCAGCAGGTCACGCAACACCCATAAGAAGCAACGGGTGACCAACAGTTTGGGCTGGGCCCTTCGACAGGTAGCCCAGATCTGAAACACTGGTCACTATACTTCTGATAGATGCTGAGTTTGTGTGTTGCACTCAATCCCAGCGTCTGCAGAGTTTCTCGTTTAACTTGTGCAGAGACCGGGTGATGTGTTTGAACAGATTTCATCCCCCAAACTGCAATACACTAGCCCTTTATCTGATAACTTATTTTGGTTTAAATAAAGCTAAACAATTTGAATACCAAAAACCAAGTGAAACATGGAAATCTGCAGATGCTGTGATTGTAGTAAAAACATAGAAATGCTAGAGAAACTCAACATAGTGTCCACAGGAGGCAAAAATATATAGTCCTGTACTGCATAATGTCTACTCGGACAACATCCAACCGTGCATATGTCCATGGTCCCATAAGGTAATAAACAAGTTCAGAAATCCTGATCAGAGAACAGGATGTAGCGGCTTCCTGTGTGCAACACACTTCTCACGCCTCTAGTACACAAAGCAATTGTGCTGCTAGGGAGTATAATGGTACAGTACAGATACAACCTAGAATACATATGTCTCGAGAGTCATAATAAACACCTATGTTACTGGATCATGGATGTGGATGTAACTTTCCCTACTTACAAATAAAAAGTTTACCGTATAGCTGTGTATGCTTTGACTGGTCCTCTTTGTTAAATTTTGAGTGATATCGGCTAAGAAAGTGTTTACATAAAAGTTTTAAAAGTGAAAAATATTTAAAAATTGAATTTAGTGCAAGTTCAGTATCTTGTACAGTACAGAAATGCACCAACAACAGCCTCCAGACTCACCCAACACTTTGTTAGCCCTGCAACCTCCAATTGTTGGAAGTACAGATCACATTAGCTTGTGTACACTCTTCTGTACACTTGTGTATTGTTATGTCTCAAACCAGAAGGTGCAATTCAAAATGGATAAATTTTATTTATTAATGACTATTAACAATGTAATGTCTTAACACAATTAACCGCACTATAAGTATCTTCAGCAAATATACGGAGATCATCTATTCATAAAGTGTGTGTGTGAAAAACCCCAGACCATTACAGTCTGTACCCGACATTCAAAAAGGCAAAATCCCCAGGTCAGTCAAGTCAGTCAGACCAAAAAACAGTCCACAGAATTCAATTCCAAAGCTCAATGTCCAAGTTCAGTTCTTTAACTGATAACAGAGGATGCCGTATTGAACATTGGAGAGAGAAATGGCTGATGTTATGTTACAGTAAACTTACAAATCCTTTAGCAAGGCTTCCTTAGGTGACTTCCCTCGGATCTCAAATGGTGGTTTTTAACCATTCATTAACTTATGAGGCTTGTGCCTTTCACACAGTTCTCCAGTTGGTCCCCACCACTCCAACTGCTGTTCTGAACGTTCCATTCTCTCTCTGTCTGCACAGCTTGACCCAGCTGCACCACGTTCCAGCAGAATCCCATCCTTTATGATGACAGTATTAACCTACTTAACCCATATATTACCTTACCAGGGACACGAGCTGAATGTGTAATGTATGTGTCAGTATCTTGGTTATTTAGTTAATACAGGTTCACTCCAGCAGCTTTGCTTAGTATATAATATGGTGTTTGCACAATGACCACATCACATAACACCCAATTTCACAGAATGTATTGTTAACGTTAAGCAAGCATACCCCATATAAGTGATGTTTTAGGCCTGAGCCCTTCTCCTCCTCCTCAAGACTGGTTTAAAGGGAAGAATGGAAGGGGGGAGGAGTACAGATCAACAGTTAATTGGATTCGCTAAGAGGACAGGAGAGAGGAAAGATGAGAATTAATCGGGGACCAGAAACCATTTTGCTGCCATCTGCACCATTTTCTTTCTGGAGCAGAAATGTGATGAATGCAGAGCCATATCCATCAGTACACCCCAACAGCTTAAGCAAACTGAGTCTACATACCATGGCTGGGGAAGCCCTGGGCAAAAAGGCAGGAGAGACAGAAGTCCCCATAACTGTCCCAACCCTCGTAAGGATCCAGCACAAACATCAGCGTATCTGCTACCTTGGCCAGGTCAAGAACTGCATGAATATCACCTACAGCAGAAGAGGAAAAAATGAATATCCAAACAAGGGCAGGAAGCCACTCAGTTAGTAGCCCAACCCTGCTCCACAACCCTCCCTTTTCTCTGCATCCAGACTCTCATCTTCATCTTTCATCAGCCCAGCTTTTTGTGGAGTTTCCCAAAGTTACACCTGACCAATTCCTTAATTCATTCTCAAACAGCCTGGAATGTGAACTGCTCGATGATAATGACCACCCTCACTCCACAAACACACTGCTCCAAGGTGGGTGTCCCAGGCAGGTGCTGCCAGCTCGGTCAAGCCCTCACCTTCATCTGTTGTCTCCCCAAGACAACAAGTTCCATTCCATCCACTCCATTTCCAGCCTCCACTCGCCACCCACCACAGTTCTGACAGGGTGTGGAGACAGGTGCTCACCTGCATTCGCTCGGATGAAGTAAAACCTCCGCTTGAACCTGGTGGAAACAAAGCCAAAGCTCTCGCCGCTTCCGTCACTGTCAAACACGCTCGCTGTGTCACTGCTGTGAATCAGACTCAGGACCCCCTGGGCACCGGTGCCAGCGTGCAGGAAAATCACAGCCACCAGGTGAGGTGGCCCATCTTGACTGCCCAAACTCCTCTTCTCTGCAAGCACCTACAGAAGGAACAAATGCCTCACTGTTCTCCTGGACCGCCGATCTCACTACATTGCAAGCTTCACTGATGTAGAGTTCTGGTCAGACCACAATGTGGATTTACCATGGAGCACTGTAATAGACTCATCCACGCTGACAGTGAGTCCCACCGACCTCTTCCCCCCACCCCAGCTCACCCCGTCTCTCCTGCAGCTCTCTCTTTTTTTTCCCCTCTATCTCCTTTACCCCACCTTCACATAGCCAAACCCTCACTCCTCCTATCAATTCTCACCTTTCCTCTCTCCATATCAAACTGTCACCTTTTGTCTGTTGGTCTGGACCCCCTCCCCCTGCCCTTCTTTTCATTCAAATGCTGTTACTTTTTCCATCCCTTGAGGAAGGGCTCAGGCCTGCAGCATCAGTAATATTTCTTCACCTCCTACGTTCGCTGCGAGACCGGCTGAGATTCTCCAGCATTTCTGTGTTACTACAACAGCGTCTGCAGACTTGTGTTTTACCCCAACTCTGCTGAGCCCATTAGGGTGATATCCCTCCATTCTTTTCCTATCCATCCACCTCCCCCACTTCCACTGGCAGCTTGGCCCAGATATCAGCTATCCACCACCCTCTGTGTGGAACTTGCCCTTCAGATCTCTCTAAATGTCTCCCCTTTCACGTTCAACCTGTGAAACACAAACATCTGCAGGGGCTGTAAATTGTAATAAAAGCACAGAAATGCTGGAGGGACTCAGCCAGTCTCACAGCAACTGTAGGAGATAAAAGAACATACAGTGCTGTATGTGGGTGAGGGGGATGGAGAGGGGTGGGGATAGAGCTGACTCACTGCCTCCCGACTCTGCTGCCGCCTCTGACTGGCTTGATGTCTTCGGCCCTCAATGTTATGCCGACCAATACATCCCTTAAAAAAATACTAAACCCTCCCTAACCCATAACCCTCTTAAATGCTCCTGAAGGTTCCAGCCTCCATCACCATCCCCAGCAACACATTCCAGGCCCCCACAACTCTCTGCGTAAAATAAACTTTCCCCTGATGTCTCCCCTAAACTTCCCTCCCTACACATGTCCTCTGGTGTTTGCTACTCCAGCCCTGGGAAACAGGTGCTGGCTGCTCACCTTATCTATGCCTCTCAGAATCTTGTACACTTCTACGAAATCTCCTCTCATTCTTCTTCGCTCCAAAGAGAAAAGTCCCAGCTCTGCTAACCTTGCCTCACAAGACTGGTTTCCCAATCCAGGCAACATCCTGGTAAATCTCCTCTGCACCCTCTCCACAGCTTCCACATCCTTCCTGTAATGAAGTGACCAAAACTGAACACAATACTCTAAGTGAGATCTCATCAGAGATTTGTAGAGTTGCAACATGACCCCTCAACTCCTGAACTCAATGAATTATTGAATCCCAGTGTTCCATAGGCCTTCCTAACTATCCTATCAACCTGTAGGCAACCTTGAGGGATGTATGAATTTGGGCCTCAAGGTCCCTCTGTTCATCCACACTCTTAAGCAATCAACCATTAACCCTGCACTCAGCCTTCTGGTTTGTCCTTCCAAAATATATCACCTCACATTTATCCGGATTGAACTCCATCTGCCACTTTTCATCCAATTCTGCATCCTGTCTCTCCTCTTGTAACCTTCGACAACCTTCAGCTCCATCCACAACTCCTCCAACCTTCATCCACAAACTTACTGACCCATCCTTCTGCCTCTTTGGGGTCCAAATCCATACATCCCTCAAAATCATCACTTCTTCATCCAGGTCACTTATAAAAATCACAAAGAGCAGGGGTCCCAGAACAGATCCTTGCAGAACTCCACTAGTTACTGTATATATAACCAATGTTTTGGGCCAGAGCCCTTCCTCAAGTATGAAGCTTAAATCTTTGACCTCTAGTCTCTCACGCCCTGGGTAAAAGGACTCATGCCCTGGGGAGAAAGACTCTTCGACTACTGTCTCGATTAATTTTATAAACCTTCATATCCCCTGTCCATCACTCGATGTTCCAGACCAAACTCTTGTTACTATAGCCTATATTCCCAGGAACATACTGCTGAATCATGCCCAATTCTGCAACCAAGTCCCCTGGGATGGAATTCTAGCCTTGGATAGGGTACGTTAGAGATCCACTCAGATATATTCCCTGTTACCTTCTGCATTAGGGCATCACTAGCATAGGTCACTCTATCTGCCCTTCGCTGTAAGCCACTGCAGATCACCTACTGTCACCAAGAGACCCAAGTTCTCCCTGTCTATGCATGGGTTTTCCCCAGGGGCTCCGGTTTCCTCCCACCCATCAAGCATACCAGGGGTTGCAGGTCAATGGGTATAATTGGGCAGCATGAACTTGTGGGCCGAGGGGAGGAGTCACGTGATGGAGTAGTGGCCGGACGGTGAACTCCAGCCCTCCAGAAAAGTCGGGAAAAACAAAGGAAAACACAAAGGCACAGAAATAAAAGTTACAGAAAAGTGAGTATAAAGGTGGAAAGAAGATGGCGACAAAAAAAGAAAAGTCGAAAGCAACGGTAAGAAGAGAGGAAGAGAAGACAAAGGAGGAAAAAGGTGAAGGCCTTACCTGTCCGAAGAGGCCCGCTGCGGAGAGAAAAACCCGCTCCCTCAGGTCGGTAAATAATGGACTACAAAAATGGCTCGCAGAGCCGAGCAAAAGTGCGCAACCGCGCATGCGCGAAGTTTCGCGCATGCGCGATGCGAATGAAAAAAAACACACCGACGGGAGGGGGGACCAGCTGGGGAGTCGATCTCCACAGCCGGCAACGACAGCTGCAGAACACCTGCAGCAAGAAGAGACCACAGAAGACAATAGAAACAAGAAAGAAGAGGAGGAAAGGGCAACAAAGAAACAACAGATGGTCAACCCAGAGGAAGAAGAAGAGGAAGAGTATGGTGAAATAGAAGAAGAAAAGATAGGCAAGGTAAAGGATATACTTGCTCTTATTAAAGGATACATGGAGTCATTTAAAGAATGGCAAACACAGGAATTTAAGGATTTAAGAAAAAGAATAAACAACACAGAAGAGAAAATAATTAAAATGGAGATGACCTTAACAGAAATGGGAAAAAAAATGGACAAGATGGAAGAGCGGGCAGTAGCAGCAGAAATGGAGGTAGAAGACTTAAAAAAGAAATTGGAGAAATCTAATAAAAAAACTAAAGAGACACAAGAACTACTAGCTCAAAAAATAGATACAATGGAAAACCATAACAGAAGAAATAACATAAAGATAGTGGGCCTTAAGGAAGATGAAGAAGGCAAGAATATGAGGGAGTTTATAAAAGAGTGGATCCCTAAGACCCTAGGATGTCCAGAACTACAGCATGAAATGGAAATAGAAAGGGCACATAGAGTATTGGCCTCTAAACCACAACCACAACAAAAACCAAGATCTATTGTAGTAAAATTCCTAAGATATACTACAAGAGAAAAGGTACTGGAGAAGACAATGGAAAAAGTAAGAGAGGGCAACAAACCACTGGAGTATAAAGGGCAAAAAATCTTCATTTATCCAGATATAAGTTTTGAACTCCTAAAGAAGAGAAAAGAGTTCAATACAGCAAAGGCGATTTTATGGAAGAAAGGGTATAAATTTATACTAAAGCATCCAGCGGTATTGAAAATATTTATTCCAGGACAACAAAACAGACTATTCTCGGATCCAGAAGAAGCACGAAAATTTGCAGAACAATTACAAAAATAGACTGAGGGAGGAAGACGGGTAATGAGAGTTAAAATGATCACGACTGATATGTATGTGGGTAAAGACAAAAATAGACTGAGGGATGAAGACGGGTAATGAGAGTAAAAATGATCACGATTGATATGTATGCAGGTAAAGAGGTATAAGAGTGAATAGAGACAATGAGCATACATGAATGTATCTGTACTTAGAGGAAAATATAGATAGTATAGACAAGAATTAATAAGGGAAGGTAATGGAATAGAGAGAATAAGGAGGGAATTAAAAGAGGGACCTTTGTGACATATGAAAAGTGAAATCTTTTCTGGGGGAGGCGGGGTGGGGGGAAATAGCGGTCACTGCAAAATCAGTTGACGCTTGCGAGTGGATTCGCAAATCCAAATGGAGAGGGGAGATGTGGTTGTCCGACAAGGGATAAAGGACAACTCAGGAGGTGAAGGGAGATTGGGGATAAATAAGATAGAAATAGGAGAATAAGGAAAATGTTAGATGTTGTAGGAATGTTGTCTTATAAAGAGTTGAAAATAAGAAAACAGAAATGGAAAAGGAGGAAAGGTAATGATGGAAAAACGGAAAGAGAAGATAAACAAAATATAAAAGGGCTACGCTGAACTATATGTCTTTAAATATTAATGGAATACATAACCAAATTAAAAGGAAGAAACTACCAAATTTAAATGAATAAATGTATTCCATTAGAAAAAATAACATATTGGTTAAGAAATAATATTGAAATATTCGAACAAGTATAGGGGCCTTACATTAAATACAATAGCGGAAAACCTACCGGGACAAACATTACCTAAGTTGATGGAAGGAGAAGGAAAGAAAACAATGGACTCAGTAGAATTTCTGGTGTAATTTTGTTGAATGACAACATTGTCTGACTGGCTTAATGCAACCTAGATTGTATACCTAAAATGGATGAGAGGGGGGGGGTGGGGGGGTGGTTTGGGAGGAAAGTGGGGGGAGAGAAAAAGTCACTGTATATGTGTGAAAAAGAAATAGTGTATATCATGGCTAATGTGATTTATGGTGTGAAAAATAAAAAATTTAAAAAAAAAAACTAACTTGTGGGCCGAAAGGGTGAGCTGTATGTCTAAATTTAAGATTTTTAAAAAGTGATGAAATAGTGACGACATAGTCCCACTGAGATCATGTGACTTGGAGGGGAATCCAGGTTGGTGATGTTCTCCTACACCTGCTCCCCATCTCCTTCTTGGAGCTGAACACCACAGGTTGGAGAGCTTGCATAACGGAGTTCACAGGACACTGGATAGCGCACTAATCAAGTGGGCCACCACATCCCAGAAGGGGTGGAGATCCTTTAGACTTTTTGGGGCTACACCCACTGTGTTCCTCCCCTGATGGAAGGTGCAGTCCCATCGATGTCGATGAAAGGTGGCCACTGGGGCTTCACTGTGAGATCCACCAGAGACCACAGTATGTCAGTGTGGGTGAGGGGGATGGAGAGGGGTGGGGATAGAGCTGACTCACTGCCTCCCGACTCTGCTGCCGCCTCTGACTGGCTTGATGTCTCCGGTCATGTTTCCTCAGCTCCTTCTTTTGTCTTCTTGCTGATGACTTTCACGTCTACTCTCCCTGTGAACAGAGCGCAGTGTCAGCCAACGAGCCCAGCACCAGGCTGGGAAGAGAGGGGATTTACGCCGAGGGAGAGGGCAGTGAAGCAGAGTCAGGGGATGTAGAGCAGCTATTACAGTTGTAGGAGGAGCCGGGCAGCAAGGGGGGTGGGGAGGCCAAAGGGAGAGAGGGAGAGGGAGTGAAGGGAGGATATGCTTGGATGGGAGGTTGGAGATTACAGGGAACCAAGTGTTGGGTTGGGGAGAAGGGGGGGCTGTGGGGAGAAGGGGGGCTGTGGGAAGAAGGGCTGGGGGAGGGGCTGTGGGGGAGAAGGGGGGCTGTGGGGAGAAGGGGGGGCTGTGGGGAGAAGGGGGGGCTGTGGGGAGAAGGGGGGGCTGTGGGAGAAGGGGGGGCTGTGGGGAGAAGGGGGGGGCTGTGGGGAGAAGGGGGGGCTGTGGGGAGAAGGGGGGGCTGTGGGGAGAAGGGGGGGCTGTGGGGAGAAGGGGGGGCTGTGGGGAGAAGGGGGGGCTGTGGGGAGAAGGGGGGGCTGTGGGAGAAGGGGGGCTGTGGGGAGAAGGGGGGGCTGTGGGGAGAAGGGGGGGCTGTGGGGGAGAAGGGGGGGCTGTGGGGAGAAGGGGGGGGCTGTGGGGAGAAGGGGGGGCTGTGGGAGAAGGGGGGGCTGTGGGGAGAAGGGGGGGCTGTGGGGAGAAGGGGGGGCTGTGGGAGAAGGGGGGGCTGTGGGAGAAGGGGGGGCTGTGGGGAGAAGGGGGGGCTGTGGGGAGAAGGGGGGGCTGTGGGGAGAAGGGGGGGCTGTGGGGAGAAGGGGGGGCTGTGGGGAGAAGGGGGGGCTGTGGGAGAAGGGGGGGCTGTGGGGAGAAGGGGGGGCTGTGGGGAGAAGGGGGGGCTGTGGGGAGAAGGGGGGGCTGTGGGGAGAAGGGGGGGCTGTGGGGAGAAGGGGGGGGCTGTGGGGAGAAGGGGGGCTGTGGGGAGAAGGGGGGGCTGTGGGGAGAAGGGGGGGCTGTGGGGAGAAGGGGGGGCTGTTGGGGAGAAGGGGGGGCTGTGGGGAGAAGGGGGGGCTGTGGGGAGAAGGGGGGGCTGTGGGAGAAGGGGGGCTGTGGGGAGAAGGGGGGGCTGTGGGGACAAGGGGGGGCTGTGGGGACAAAGGGGGGCTGTGGGGACAAAGGGGGGCTGTGGGGACAAAGGGGGGCTGTGGGGACAAAGGGGGGCTGTGGGGACAAAGGGGGGCTGTGGGGACAAAGGGGGCTGTGGGGACAAAGGGGGGCTGTGGGGACAAAGGGGGGCTGTTGGGGACAAAGGGGGGCTGTGGGGACAAAGGGGGGGCTGTGGGGACAAAGGGGGGCTGTGGGGACAAAGGGGGGCTGTGGGACAAAGGGGGGCTGTGGGACAAAGGGGGCTGTGGGGACAAAGGGGGGCTGTGGGGACAAAGGGGGGCTGTGGGGACAAAGGGGGGCTGTGGGGACAAAGGGGGGCTGTGGGGACAAAGGGGGGCTGTGGGGACAAAGGGGGGCTGTGGGGACAAAGGGGGGCTGTGGGACAAAGGGGGGCTGTGGGGACAAAGGGGGGCTGTGGGGACAAAGGGGGGCTGTGGGGACAAAGGGGGGCTGTGGGGACAAAGGGGGGCTGTGGGGACAAAGGGGGGCTGTGGGGACAAAGGGGGGGCTGTGGGGACAAGGGGGGCTGTGGGGACAAAGGGGGGCTGTGGGGACAAAGGGGGGCTGTGGGGACAAAGGGGGGCTGTGGGGACAAAGGGGGGCTGTGGGGACAAAGGGGGGCTGTGGGGACAAAGGGGGGCTGTGGGGGACAAAGGGGGGCTGTGGGGACAAAGGGGGGCTGTGGGGACAAAGGGGGGCTGTGGGGACAAAGGGGGGCTGTGGGGACAAAGGGGGGCTGTGGGGACAAAGGGGGCTGTGGGGACAAAGGGGGGGCTGTGGGGACAAAGGGGGGCTGTGGGACAAAGGGGGGCTGTGGGGACAAAGGGGGGCTGTGGGGACAAAGGGGGGCTGTGGGGACAAAGGGGGGCTGTGGGGACAAAGGGGGGCTGTGGGGACAAAGGGGGGCTGTGGGGACAAAGGGGGGCTGTGGGGGACAAAGGGGGGCTGTGGGGACAAAGGGGGGCTGTGGGGACAAAGGGGGGCTGTGGGGACAAAGGGGGGCTGTGGGGACAAAGGGGGGCTGTGGGGACAAAGGGGGGCTGTGGGGACAAAGGGGGGCTGTGGGGACAAAGGGGGGCTGTGGGGACAAAGGGGGGCTGTGGGGACAAAGGGGGCTGTGGGGACAAAGGGGGGCTGTGGGGACAAAGGGGGGCTGTGGGGACAAAGGGGGGCTGTGGGACAAAGGGGGGCTGTGGGGACAAAGGGGGGCTGTGGGACAAAGGGGGGCTGTGGGGACAAAGGGGGGCTGTGGGACAAAGGGGGGCTGTGGGGACAAAGGGGGGGCTGTGGGGACAAAGGGGGGCTGTGGGACAAAGGGGGGCTGTGGGGACAAAGGGGGGCTGTGGGGACAAAGGGGGGCTGTGGGGACAAAGGGGGGCTGTGGGACAAAGGGGGGCTGTGGGGACAAAGGGGGGCTGTGGGACAAAGGGGGGGCTGTGGGGACAAAGGGGGGCTGTGGGACAAAGGGGGCTGTGGGGACAAAGGGGGCTGTGGGGACAAAGGGGGGCTGTGGGGACAAAGGGGGGGCTGTGGGGACAAAGGGGGGCTGTGGGGACAAAGGGGGGCTGTGGGGACAAAGGGGGGCTGTGGGGACAAAGGGGGGCTGTGGGGACAAAGGGGGGCTGTGGGGAGAAAGGGGGGCTGTGGGGAGAAGGGGGGGCTGTGGGGAGAAGGGGGGGCTGTGGGGAGAAGGGGGGGCTGTGGGGAGAAGGGGGGGCTGTGGGGAGAAGGGGGGGCTGTGGGAGAAGGGGGGGCTGTGGGGAGAAGGGGGGGCTGTGGGGAGAAGGGGGGGCTGTGGGGAGAAGGGGGGGCTGTGGGGAGAAGGGGGGCTGTGGGGAGAAGGGGGGGCTGTGGGGAGAAGGGGGGGGCTGTGGGGAGAAGGGGGGGCTGTGGGGAGAAGGGGGGGCTGTGGGGAGAAGGGGGGGGCTGTGGGGACAAGGGGGGGCTGTGGGGACAAAGGGGGGCTGTGGGGACAAAGGGGGGCTGTGGGGACAAAGGGGGGCTGTGGGGACAAAGGGGGGCTGTGGGGACAAAGGGGGGCTGTGGGGACAAAGGGGGGCTGTGGGGACAAAGGGGGGCTGTGGGGACAAAGGGGGGCTGTGGGACAAAGGGGGGCTGTGGGACAAAGGGGGGCTGTGGGGACAAAGGGGGGCTGTGGGGACAAAGGGGGGCTGTGGGACAAAGGGGGGCTGTGGGGACAAAGGGGGGCTGTGGGGACAAAGGGGGGGCTGTGGGGACAAAGGGGGGCTGTGGGGACAAAGGGGGGCTGTGGGGACAAAGGGGGGCTGTGGGGACAAAGGGGGCTGTGGGGACAAAGGGGGGCTGTGGGGACAAAGGGGGGCTGTGGGGACAAAGGGGGGCTGTGGGGACAAAGGGGGGCTGTGGGGACAAAGGGGGGCTGTGGGGACAAAGGGGGGCTGTGGGACAAAGGGGGGCTGTGGGGACAAAGGGGGGCTGTGGGGACAAAGGGGGGCTGTGGGGACAAAGGGGGGCTGTGGGGACAAAGGGGGGCTGTGGGGACAAAGGGGGGCTGTGGGGACAAAGGGGGGCTGTGGGGACAAAGGGGGGCTGTGGGGACAAAGGGGGGCTGTGGGACAAAGGGGGGCTGTGGGGACAAAGGGGGGCTGTGGGGACAAAGGGGGGCTGTGGGGACAAAGGGGGGCTGTGGGGACAAAGGGGGGCTGTGGGACAAAGGGGGGCTGTGGGGACAAAGGGGGGCTGTGGGGACAAAGGGGGGCTGTGGGGACAAAGGGGGGCTGTGGGGACAAAGGGGGGCTGTGGGGACAAAGGGGGGCTGTGGGGACAAAGGGGGGCTGTGGGGACAAAGGGGGGCTGTGGGGACAAAGGGGGGCTGTGGGGACAAAGGGGGGCTGTGGGGACAAAGGGGGGCTGTGGGGACAAAGGGGGCTGTGGGGACAAAGGGGGGCTGTGGGGACAAAGGGGGGCTGTGGGACAAAGGGGGGCTGTGGGGACAAAGGGGGGCTGTGGGGACAAAGGGGGGCTGTGGGGACACAAAGGGGGGCTGTGGGGACAAAGGGGGGCTGTGGGGACAAAGGGGGGCTGTGGGGACAAAGGGGGGCTGTGGGGACAAAGGGGGGCTGTGGGGACAAAGGGGGGCTGTGGGGACAAAGGGGGGCTGTGGGGACAAAGGGGGGCTGTGGGGACAAAGGGGGGCTGTGGGGACAAAGGGGGGCTGTGGGGACAAAGGGGGGCTGTGGGGACAAAGGGGGGCTGTGGGGACAAAGGGGGGCTGTGGGGACAAAGGGGGGCTGTGGGGACAAAGGGGGGCTGTGGGGACAAAGGGGGGCTGTGGGGACAAAGGGGGGCTGTGGGGACAAAGGGGGGCTGTGGGGACAAAGGGGGGCTGTGGGGACAAAGGGGGGCTGTGGGGACAAAGGGGGGCTGTGGGGACAAAGGGGGGCTGTGGGGAGAAAGGGGGGCTGTGGGGAGAAAGGGGGGCTGTGGGGAGAAAGGGGGGCTGTGGGGAGAAAGGGGGGCTGTGGGGAGCCAGGGGGCTGAGGCTGGCGAATGGGTGTCAGGGATAGGTGTTGGGAGAGCAAGGGATCAGGACAGCCAGGGTTTAGAAGTTTTGGGTGGAGGGGGAGCAACTGGGGTATCCGGGAGGAGCTGGTTGAGGGGTGGAGAACCTCGCCAGGGCAGGAGGTGAATCGTGGGACCGGGATGGGGGTGTAAACCAGGGGACTGGGGAGGGAGCCAGGGTTGTGGGGAAGCCGGAGGTGGAGGGGAGGGGAGGGGACCGGGGGCGGAGGGGAGGGGGTCGGGGCCCCGGGGGCGGAGGGGAGGGGGGTCGGGGCCCCGGGGCGGAGGGGAGGGGGTCGGGGGGCCCCGGGGGCGGAGGGAGGGGGGGTCGGGGCCCCGGGGGCGGAGGGAGGGGGTCGGGGCCCGGGGGCGGAGGGGAGGGGGTCGGGGCCCCGGGGGCGGAGGGGAGGGGGTCGGGGCCCCGGGGGCGGAGGGGAGGGGGGTCGGGGCTCCGGGGGCGGAGGGGAGGGGGTCGGGGCCCCGGGGGCGGAGGGAGGGGGGGTCGGGGCCCCGGGGGCGGAGGGGAGGGGGTCGGGGCCCCGGGGGCGGAGGGGGAGGGGGGTCGGGGCCCCGGGGGCGGAGGGGAGGGGGTCGGGGCCCCGGGGGCGGAGGGGAGGGGGGTCGGGGCCCCGGGGGCGGAGGGGAGGGGGGGTCGGGGCCCCGGGGGCGGAGGGGAGGGGGTCGGGGGCCCCGGGGTGGCGGAGGGGAGGGGGTCGGGGCCCCGGGGGCGGAGGGGAGGGGGTCGGGGCCCCGGGGGCGGAGGGGAGGGGGTCGGGGCCCCGGGGGCGGAGGGGAGGGGGTCGGGGCCCCGGGGGCGGAGGGGGAGGGGGTCGGGGCCCCGGGGCGGAGGGGAGGGGGTCGGGGCCCCGGGGGCGGAGGGGAGGGGGTCGGGGCCCCGGGGGAGGGGAGAGGGTCGAGGCCCGGCCCGCCTCCCCACCTCTGCTCGCGCGCTCCACGGCGCCTTTGCTGCGGTGCCGCCCGGCCTTGTGCGTCTTCCTGGGCTGTTTAAAAGGCGCCGGGCCTGTGCGGCTCCTGCCTCGCCATCCCTCAGCAGCAGCCCGAGTGCTCTGCGCCGCGTGGGTGCTTGGGATAGCGGAGGACCGGATGCTTGGGATAGCGGAGGACCGGATGCTTGGGATAGCGGAGGACCGGGCGGTTTCTCCCGTCCACACCCTCTGGGGGCTTTGCTCAGACAGATTGCTCCTTGCCTGGCGATATGGGGCATGATGCCCGTCCCCACCTCCCCCAGTGCAGGACCCTTGGTCTGCAGCTCCCTCCCTCCCGAGGATCATTGCCACGTTGCCTGGGTCATTTGCTGTGTTGTCCGGGTCTTTTTCCATGTTCCCCGGGGGCATTGCCGTGTTCCCGGGGCCGTGACATTTTGTCGGGGCATGGCACAACCTGACCTGCTGGCAGTTTCCAGCATTTCCCAAGTTTATGGGAACCTCAAATGGGCCAGGAGGTGTGTTAGTGGGTGGGTTGGGAGAGAATGCTGGGGGCAAGGGGCCCCTGTGTGATCCCAATGCATGGACATGAGTCCATCATCCCCTGTAGGAAGATGGAGTGGTTTCTCCTGAGTAGGAGGGACCTGCTATAGCAATTACAGCCTAGTTCAGGCCCTTCAGCCCACAATGATGTGCCAGCCCATGTAAACCTATTCTTCTTCAATCTTCTTTCTTTCTTTGGCTTGGCTTCGCGGACGAAGATTTATGGAGGGGGTAAAAAGTCCACGTCAGCTGCAGGCTCGTTTGTGGCTGACAAGTCCGATGCAGGACAGGCAGACACGATTGCAGCGGTTGCAAGGGAAAATTGGTTGGTTGGGGTTGGGTGTTGGGTTTTTCCTCCTTTGCCTTTTGTCAGTGAGGTGGGCTCTGCGGTCTTTCTTCAAAGGAGGCTGCTGCCCGCCAAACTGTGAGGCGCCAAGATGCACGGTTTGAGGCGTTATCAGCCCACTGGCGGTGGTCAATGTGGCAGGCACCAAGAGATTTCTTTAGGCAGTCCTTGTACCTTTTCTTTGGTGCACCTCTGTCACGGTGGCCAGTGGAGAGCTCGCCATATAATACGATCTTGGGAAGGCGATGGTCCTCCATTCTGGAGACGTGACCCATCCAGCGCAGCTGGATCTTCAGCAGCGTGGACTCGATGCTGTCGACCTCTGCCATCTCGAGTACCTCGACGTTAGGGGTGTGAGCGCTCCAATGGATGTTGAGGATGGAGCGGAGACAACGCTGGTGGAAGCGTTCTAGGAGCCGTAGGTGGTGCCGGTAGAGGACCCATGATTCGGAGCCGAACAGGAGTGTGGGTATGACAACGGCTCTGTATACGCTTATCTTTGTGAGGTTTTTCAGTTGGTTGTTTTTCCAGACTCTTTTGTGTAGTCTTCCAAAGGCGCTATTTGCCTTGGCGAGTCTGTTGTCTATCTCATTGTCGATCCTTGCATCTGATGAAATGGTGCAGCCGAGATAGGTAAACTGGTTGACCGTTTTGAGTTTTGTGTGCCCGATGGAGATGTGGGGGGGCTGGTAGTCATGGTGGGGAGCTGGCTGATGGAGGACCTCAGTTTTCTTCAGCTGACTTCCAGGCCAAACATTTTGGCAGTTTCCGCAAAACAGGACGTCAAGCGCTGAAGAGCTGCTCTGAATGGGCAACTAAAGCGGCATCGACCCCATCTCACACCCATCACCCTCCAATTTGCATTCTTCTACAGGTGAACTGTGGAGAGCATTCTGTCTGGTTGCATCACTGCCCTGGTATGGAGGTGTCAACACACAGGTCAGGAACTCGACCACTCTTTACTCCATTGAGGACATCTACAAGAGATGGTTCCTCAAGTAAGCAGCTTCTATCCTCAAGGACCCCCCACCACCCATGCCATGCCCCCTTCACTCTGCTACCATCAGCAAAAAAGGTACAGGAGCCTAAAGATGAGCACCAGTGGTGCTTCCCCACTGCCATCAGATTCCTGAATAATCAATGAACCAGTCTTTGACTTTTTTACACTATTTATTTTTAAATTTTGTATATACAGAATTGTTATTTATAGTAATTTTGCACCTTGTTCTGCCACAGAACAGCATGTTTCATGACAATAAACCTGATTTTGATTGCAGTAAAAACAGAGATGTTGGAGAAACTTGGCCGGTCTCGCAGTACCACAGGAGGGAAAGATAATGTTTCTAACCATGTTTCAGGCCTGAGCCCTGCAGGTAGTCACCTGCCTTCCCTGTACAGTTGGGCATCAGTGGACAACAACCAACAATTTGAGGAATGCAGAGGCCACTTGGCCCATCATGTTGAGGCCAACTGTGCATGAGCATTTGATGGCTCAGAATTTGGATGAATGAGGGGTAACCTCATGGAAGCATTTTTAATGGCTAGAGTAGACGTGATATAAAGTTGTTTCCCATGGTTGGGGGGGGGGGGTCCAGGACAAGAAGGCACAAGTTCAGGATTTAAAACAGAGATGCGGAGGAATTTCTTCAGCCAGAGAGCAGTCAACTGCTGTATAGGAGCTGGGAAGTAATGCTGTGACTTTTTAAGGCATTGGTGAGGCCAGGTTTGGAGTATTGTGTTCAGTTCTGGTCTCCAAATTATAGGAAGGATATAAAGGTGGAGAGGGTCCAGAGAAGATTTACAAGGTTGTTGCCTGGCTTAAAATACCTAGAGTACTGAGAAAAATTGAAGAAGTTAGGACTTTATTCACTGGAACATAGACAGTTGAGAGGGGATTTGATAAAGGTGTTTAAAATTATGAAGGGAATAGATAGACTAGATGCAAGTAGACTCTTCCCCTTGAGAGAAGGGGAGGTTGAAACAAGAGGACACAAGTTGAGGGTAAGGGGGAAAATTTTAGGAGAAACATGAGAGGATGCTTCTTCACTCAGAGAGTGGTGGCTGAATGGAATAATCTTCCGGAGGAAATAGTTGAGGGAGAGTCAATTCTTTCATTTAAGAAGAGGCTGGATTCTGTACATGGATAGGAGGGGGTTGGAGGGTTATGGGCAGAGAATAGGTGGGGGGATCTAGCAGAGTTGTTTGAGTGAACCGGCGTGGACTTGAAGGGCCGAGATGACCTGCTTCCGTGCCATAAACTGTTATATGGTTATATGGAATTTACTGCGGTTGTGGAGGCCAGGTCGATGGGTGTATTTAAGGCAGAGATGTAGGTATTTGAATAGTCAGGGTATCAAAGGTTATGGGGAGAAGGCAGGGCATTGGGGCTGAGTGGGAGAATGGATCAGCTCAGCATGGGATGTCAGGGCAGACTCGATGAGCTGAATGGCCTATATCATATGGTCTTATGCCTGATCCCTTCTTGCAGCACTGCACCCACAAGCCACAGCTCAAAGCTTTGCAACAGGTCAAGAGCCTCGCAGTCGGTAACATAGGTTCAATCTTGACCTCGTGCCCTGTCTGTGTGGATTCTTCATGCTCTCCCAGAGACCACTTGAGTTCTTCTGACATGTGTGGGATGGGCAGGGCAACCTGTCCATTAGGCCATGGAGGTGTAAGTGGCTGAGGAAAGGGTAGGAAGGGAAGTTGGGGGTCATATAAAGGACCATTGCAGGAGTGGGTAATGGTTTCAATGGCATTTGAAACCAGAATGGGCCAAGAGGTCTCCTTCTATGCTGGAATAAGTAAAGAAGAGAGTCTGATCACATCACTGTCAAAAACATTTGTTGAGAAGTGTCACTATGCAAATGAAGGTCCTTTTGACAACAGTCACATCAACATCAGCAAGGCATGAAGATAAAGGGGTCAGATTCAGGATTAATTCCATATTGTTGCCAACCTTCGACACTCAGCCCATTCAGAACCAATGGTGTCGGCTGCTACCCCCACAGCTCAATGTCCAACCATGTCACCACTCCCTCTGACCTGCCCAGCTACATCAGTGACTGCGTTTCAGCACAGGATCATTCATAGCCAGCCACCTCCCACTGCAAGCCTCCCTGTCCATGGATGCTGCCAAACCCAGGGTCACAGTTCAAAGTCATGGTCACTCACAGGGTCACAATTCGCCTGGAGCAGGCAAAGGCCATCATGTAGCAGTTTGTGGTTCAATGCAGTCCCTTCCAGCACAGTGTCCCCACCACAGGCAGAGGATATGCACGTCAGAGCAGGGATGTCAAAGAGCCACCCACTCTAGGAGCATCACCCCTGGGGCAATTCACACGGACCATCCAGTCCCGCATGTAGGTCTCCTCCTGACAGGGAATGGATTGGCTCCATGGAGGCGAGCATCCCAGCGGCACGTTGGGCTCAAAGCAATCCTCAATCTTCACGTAATCCTGAAGGTAGAGGCATTGCAATATCAGTAAGGGCACTCCGAGGGCTGTCGCCAAGATTGAGATCGAGGACCATGGCAAAGGGCCGTCACCATGGTCTGTTACTAAAGGCAAATGCCAAATACGTAATCTCTCAGGGGTTGAGGGGACGACTCAACCAGGATACAGACCCTGAGGGGGTGACTCTCCCTGGGGTATAGACCCTGAAGGGGTGACTCTCCCTGGGGTACAGACCCTGAGGGGCCCATCAAGCATATACAGTCCATCAACCGAGTGGGAACATTGACCATCCAAGGTCCGTGCCCCTCATGGTCTCGTCCACCTCTCACCCACTCACCGCATCATTTTCCACCACATCCTCCAGATACCTGGCGATGTCACTGAACACTGGCCGCTCCTCGCTCCTGCTTGTCCAGCAGAACTCCATCACCTCGTACCTGGACACAGAGGGAAACCTTTGCTGACTCATGTTGTGGTTCTGGCCCTACCTTGCCTCGCCATCCCAGGGCACCAGGCTGCAGGCGAGTGGATGCAGAACCCTCCTTCCAAAAGGGAGAGGCTGGTCCTCGCCTTCCCGAGGCTTGTCACCCCCTGTATGGGGGGGAGGAGGGGCTTGACAGGGTGATGAGGGAAGTGGAAGGGGGAGAGAGGAGGACAGAGGGAAGAGAGAGGTGAGGGAGAGAAGAGAGAGTGAAGGGGAGAAGCAAGGAAGAGGGAGGGAGGGAATGGAGGGAGGGAGGAGGAGTAAGCGGGGATGAAAGGGGATGAGGGGGAGATGAGGAGGAAGGGGAAGGTGAGGAGGGGGATGAGGGAGGAGGGGGATGAGGGAGGGGATTGAGGGAGGAGGGGGATGAGGGAGGGGATTGAGGGAGGAGGGGGATGAGGGAGGGGAAGATGGAGGAAAGGGAGGAGGAGGGAGGGGGATGAGGAGGGGAGATGAAGAGGGAGGGGGATGAGGAGGGGGAGAGAAGGTCATCGAGGGAGGGTACGTACATCTCCCGTCGGCACATCAGTGGTGCCGCCATTTTGTATCCAGAGCAGATGTTGATCACCACCTCCTTTGCTGTTTCAAATCCGGGGTAAGGGGAAGTCCCTGTGAGATGAAGGCCCTAGGTCAGTGTGTCAGCAGGAAACTGGCAGAGCATGGGAAGAGGGGCTCAACTGCTCGAGGGGGTCTTCCTCTGGACCAGACGCAGGGGGCAGGGGGGGGACACTGCCCATGGACCGGTAACAGGCCTGGGGGAGGCGGGGGGTAACATTCCTTCTGGACTGGACACAGGGCCTGAGGTAATGCAAGGGAACACTGTTCCTGCATCGGGGACAGATTCTGGCACAGAGTAACGGTCCTCTCTTAATCCCCAGCCATCTCGACTCCATTCCCGGCAGCCCATGGCGAGGGTTGGTGAGGCTGCAGAATCTGTATTTGGGAGTGTGGTGGGTCAGGACGTAGAACTGTATCGACACGGAGAGAAGTTGGCGTTAGCGTTGTGGAGGGGAAGAGTTAGAGTAAAGGAGATGTGAGCAGTGGAGGAGGGGGCAAGTTCGATATCCAGGAACTGATGAGGAGTAAGCTTATCTCTTACCCAAACTATGCAACTCCCACAACAGAATGCCAAATGCCCAGACGTCTCCCTGAAGATCATAAATCCCGTCGGTGAAGTACTCTGGGGGATACCAGCGGAACGGGATGCAGGAATTCTAAACAAAAATCCAACATTCAAAACCGTAGAATTCATGTCTGTCCCTGTGTAACACCGGGGTACAGTACTGGTGGGGGACAGGTCTGTCCCTGTGTAACACCAGGGTACAGTACTGGTGGGGACAGGTCTGTCCCTGTGTAACACCGGGGTACAGTACTGGTGGGGACAGGTCTGTCCCTGTGTAACACCGGGGTACAGAACTGGTGGGGAGGGGTCTGTCCCTGTGTAACACCACGGTACAGTACTGGTGGGGACAGGTCTGTCCCTGTGTAACACCGGGGTACAGTACTGGTGGGGAGGGGTCTGTCCCTGTGTAACACCAGGGTACAGTACTGGTGGGGACAGGTCTGTCACTGTGTAACACCAGGGTACAGTACTGGTGGGGACAGGTCTGTCACTGTGTAACACCGGGGTACAGTCCTGGTGGGGAGGGGTCTGTCCCTGTGTAACTCCGGGGTACAGTACTGGTGGGGAGGGGTCTGTCACTGTGTAACACCAGGGTACAGTACTGGTGGGGACAGGTCTGTCCCTGTGTAACACCAGGGTACAGTACTGGTGGGGACAGGTCTGTCCCTGTGTAACACCGGGGTACAGTACTGGTGGGGTGGGATCTCTGTGGGGGCCCTTTGCTTTGTCCCCAGCAGACTGATGTTGCCGTGTTACTCACCCTACTCCCTCTCATCTGTTTCTTTGCCCCAGAAACAGAGATGTCGACGGCCATGCTGAATTCGGCAATTTTACACTCCTGGGGAAAGCGGCCAACCAGGATATTCCGTGCGGCCAGGTCCCGGTGAACAATCTGAAAACAAAGGCAGAATCAATTATCTGACTCCTCCCCACCGAAGCCGCATTAGGTCCATCCAAGCCAATCCATGCTGAGCCGGGCCACCCTGGGCCAATCTTTGCCGAGCCAAGCTAAACTGGACAAGTTAAGCTCTACCAGGCCAATGGTTGCACATATTCAGCCATGGCCACGAGGCTGTGTCCACAACTCACCCCAGCGCCATGCTGTACCCTGCCATGCCATTCTGAGCTATACCATACTGTTCCTTCCGTCCCATTCCCAGCCATACTGCACTGTACTACTCTGAGCTATAACATGCTGTACCTGCCCCTTGGGTGCAGTACCATTCCAAGCCATATCGTGCCATTCTATTCTGAACTGTTCCATGCTATTTTCAGCCCTACCCTGCCGTACCATTTTGACCCATCCCATGCTGTTTCCTGTCGTGCTATACCCTGCTGTGTCACATCTAGCCCCTCTGCGCTATCCATTACCTTCCTGGAGGCAATGTGTTCCATGCCCAGGGAGATGAAGTATCCAGCCGATGTCAACTTTGATTGCAGTTCCCTGCAGCCCGACAGCTGAGACCTGTTGCTCTGCAGAAAGCTCTTCAGGTTGTGCCTTCCAACGTGCTCCATGATCAGGATGTAGGGCTCTGCAGAACAGCCCAAGGACAGGGTCACCAGGTCAGCCACTGATGGACAATCAACTCCTCAGCCTGGCCGATCATTCAGGGAGATCCTGGCTGACCAGTCCAGCCCCACTGCTCTCTCCTCCCTCCCCATCCCCCATCACCCATGAGGATTCCGTGACACCTTCTTCTCTGCCCCCCCCCCCCCCAACCCGGGATGTGTGGAAACCAGACACAAGACATGAGTGTGTGGACGTTGTCCAGATCTGCCTGCAGTATTTGGTTCATGCAGTCTGCAGAGAACAGGTGTATTGTCAAGTACAACTTGACGAAACAGCGTTCTCCAGTCCTCAGTCCAAAACACACAGACACACAACCAGACATCACACACATATGGAGAGACAATACATACTGAGGACAAGTCTTCATTTATACAAATAAATAAATGTTTCATGAATATGAAAGTCTCGGAGGATCAATGTGAGCGGTTCCTTTGGTCATTCACCATTCTCACTGCCCATGAGAAGAAGCTGTTCCTCAGCCTGGTGGTACTGGCTCTGATCCTCCTGGATCTCTTCCCTGAAGGGAGCAGCGAGAAGATGTATGGAAGGGGTCCTCAATGATTTGGCGCACCCTCTTTTGACCTCCATTTTTCTGCAGCTACTGTACTGCATGTGATGCAGCCGACCAGGACACTCTTGATGAGCTCCTATAGAAAGTTGACATGATGGTGGGTGGTCACCTTGCCCACTTCAGTCTTCTCAGGAAGTGCAGTCTTTGTCGCACCTTCCTGACAAGTGAGGAGATGTGTGTTCACGATAGGTCACTAGTTAAGTGAACCTCAAGGAACTTGGTGTCTCCACTCTCTCCATAACAGGGTTGTTGATGTGTACTGGAGGGTGGTCGTTCCTGGTCCTCCTGAAGTCCACGATCATCTCCTTTGTCTTGTCCACGTTGAGACTCTCACACCATTTCACGGGATTTTCCACCTCTTCTCCTTAGTGTGACTCACCAGTGTTACTGATGACCATCCAACCTCCTGCTTCCCAACATCCAGTCCAACCAGCTGTGGTCAATGTCCTGCCAGAGCAGAGACTGGTGTCACCCTCCAGACACCGGTTACCAGTGACAATGTCTCCATCATCTGCCAGCCTATCCACTGTGAACAGGCTGGGTGACCGGTACTCTCCGTGGAAACTATCCCCTCCACTGAGCCCTGCAATCTCTCCCAGGATATATCTGCATGGAGGCAGTACAGGGATGATTCATTGGGGTGATATGTGGACAGGTTGCAGCTCGTTGAGGTTATAAATGTGACTGTCATCGAAACATCAGATTGTGAGGGTGAGAATGAACGAACTTAGTTTTCTGCAGTGGGGAGAGGGGTCTGGGGATGTGATTTGGGTCGGAAGGCAGAGGTATCTGCTTCCCTGCCAACAAGCACAGGGTCCCAGACACTGATCACCCTCCCCACATCTGTCCCTGACAGTGACCACTGTGTCCCGGACACTGATCGTCCTCCCCACATCTGTCCCTGCTGGTGACCACGGGGTCCCAGACATAGACTGCCCTCACTACATCTGTCCCTGCCAGTAACCACAGGGTCCCGGAGACAGATTGCCCTTCCCACATCTGTCACTGTAGCCCTAATGGTGTGCAGGGTCCCTGCACAGTAATCTCTACCCTTGCAGTCCAGGAAGGGTTTAAAATGGAGGGGTTACATTGGGGGGATTTACAGTGGAGAGGGGTCTCACCTTCTAGAACATTCCACTCCAGCAGCTGGACCACATTTCTGTGGTATCCAAGTTTCTTCATAATTTTGATTTCTGACTGTAATATCTTCTGGGGCATGGCTGTAGAAACAACTGGAAAGGTCACTGTGGGAGGGGCAGTGAGGGAGCTCCACCCTGTGGGAGGGGCGGCAAGGGAGCTCCACGCTGTGGGAGGGGCGGCAATGAGGGGGCTCCACCCTGTGGGAGAGAAGGTGAGGGAGCTCCACGCCGTGGGAGAGGAGGTGAGGGAGCTCCGCAGCGTTGGGAGGGGTGGTGAGGAACCTCCATGCCATGGAAGGGGCAAGTGAGGGGGCTCTGCGCCGTGGGAGGGGCGGTGAGGGGGGCTCTGCGCCGTGGGAGGGGCGGTGAGGGGATCCGTGCCGTGGGAGGGGCGGTGAGGGGGCTCCACCCTGTGAGAGAGGAGGTGAGCGGGCTCCACTCTGTGGGAGGGGTGGTGAGGGGGCTCTCTATCATGGAAAAATCATGAGATGAACTGCAGTATGTGGGCAGGTGATGTGGACAAGAAACAGGCACAGATGAGACGCAAACACAGACAAGATGGTACTGGACAGGCTTCACTCACTCTTCATGGTGAGCTTGCAGGTGACCAGCCGATAGCCTTTGCAATGACCCCTGGTGACCTTTGCAATGTAGAAGCAGCCATGTTGTCCAATCTTCAGCACATCAACCAGAGACAGGTCCTGGATGGTGGAGCATGTCAGCCGTGGGAACACGGATGGAGAGGCAGGGTCATCCCGAACACATGTGTGCACATACACGTGTGCACAGACACACCCGCCCTGTGTACTCAGTAACTCCCCAATATCCACAACATTGTGTACACAATTCCCCCCCGATATCCACAACCCTGTGTACACATTCCCCCCCGATATCCGCAACCCTGTGTACACATTCCCCTCGTATCCACAGCCCTGTGTACACATTCCCCCCCGATATCCACAACCCTGTGTACACATTCCCCCCGATATCCGCACCCTGTGTACACATTCCTCCCCGATATCCGCAACCCTGTGTACACATTCCCCCTCGTATCCACAGCCCTGTGTACACATTCCCCCCCGATATCCACAACCCTGTGTACACATTCCCCCTCGTATCCACAGCCCTGTGTACACATTCCCCCCCGATATCCACAGCCCTGTGTACACATTCCCCCCCGATATCCACAGCCCTGTGTACAACATTCCCCCCCGATATCCACAACCCTGTGTACACATTCCCCCCCGATATCCACAACCCTGTGTACACATTCCCCCCCCGATATCCACAACCCTGTGTACACATTCCCCCCGATATCCACAACCCTGTGTACACATTCCCCCTCGTATCCACAGCCCTGTGTACACATTCCCCCCCGATATCCACAACCCTGTGTACACATTCCCCCCGATATCCACAACCCTGTGTACACATTCCCCCTCGTATCCACAGCCCTGTGTACACATTCCCCCCCGATATCCACAACCATGTGTACACATTCCCCCCCGATATCCACAACCCTGTGTACACATTCCCCCCCCGATATCCACAACCCTGTGTACACATTCCCCCTCACATCCACAACCCTGTGTACACAGTCCCCCTGATATCCACTGCTCTGTGTTTGCAGGGCCCCAGTAACCATAGGCCTCCTGAAATGTCCCTCAGGATGTGTGAGTACCTGCATGCTGGGCATCCTCGCTGGTAACTGTGTGCCCGGTAACTTGCTGGTGTGTCCGTGTTGTCGAACCGACTGGTGTAGTGATGGCAGCACCCTCACCATCGTTGGTCTGCGGGCTCCCCCCAGACACCTACAATCCGTTCACATTTCTCTGCTTCTTCCTCCACTTCCTGGACATGGACAGCAAGTGGGGGTAGTGGTGAATCTGTTCCCGCACCCCCCCTCCTACCCTCCCTGTGGCCACAGCACACTGATGTGGAGATAAGGAGGGGGTACTGGTGATTCCACACTCCCTCTATCACCTGGGCACTACCCCTGTGGTCACTAACCCCCAATTTTCACTCTCTACACCCCTTGCGGTCCATTAACCCCCCATCATTCTCTACCCCCCCCCCCCCTGTGGTCACATGGCAGTGAGGGGAAGCCACATCAGGACCATCACTGCTGGTTGGTCCACATGTGGACCCAACTGCCAGTGGGGGAGAGGAGTGGTCAGAAAGTGAGCGAGGACCATTCGCTGGCCTTTAGAACAATGATCCTGAGGGCGGGCTTACTCAAGGTGAGGAGATGGGACAGAGTGAACAGGAAGGGCAGGGACAGGCATTCAGGAACTGCATCCCCTCTCCACCTACTTGAGCAGAGGTGGATGGAACTGACAGCCAGCAATGGGCTGAATGGTCACCCTGTGCTGTAAACGTCTGTGAATATGGGAGGAACTCACCTCAGGAAGCAGATGGTGAGGCGGCCAGAGTCCCAGCAAGCAAGAGCACAGACAGGACCAGCCAAGGGTAGTGGTTTGGCTCAGCGAGCCCTGGATCAGCTGCAAAACAGGGCAGAGTGGGACAGCAAGGAGGGTTGGGAGAGAGGTCCATGGAGACAAGAGGGAGGGAGGTGTGTGTATGGGATGGGGAGGGGAAGAATGGGGAGGGGAGAGGGAATTGGGGGAGGAAGGGGAGAATGGGGGCAGTTTGATCACTCGGGCAGTAGAGATATTTCCCACCGCGGTTACTCTGTAGTGAAAACATCTGAAACCTCAAAAATATCAGCAGCTTTTGAGATTGTCCACAGTGATTCTGTCTCTCCCTCCCCTCTCCCCCTTCCCACCATCTTTCCTCCCCTTCCCTCCCCCACTCTGTCCCCTCCTTCCCTCCCCACCATCCTTCCTTCCCCTTCCTTGCCACTGCCTCCCCTCCATCTTTCCTTCCCCTCCCTCCCCCACCACTCCCTCACCGCCGGTGGAGTGGTGGCTTCCTGCGTCAGGAAAGTGAAGTTGGTGGTGGTCATTCTGTTGGTCTCCTGGGTTGATGGAGATCTCTCCCACTACTGGAACAAACAGACACAGTGATTACAGCCCCCACCCAGCCTGCAATGGACCCAGCTCCACATTCCACAAACACACCCTCTGAGGGCATCACTCACACATGGTGCAAGCTCCCTGCTCCTGAATCTTCCTTTCCCTCCCTCTCACGCCCATTCCCTCTCTTATCTTTCTCTTCCTCTTTCTATCCTCTTTACCTCCCTCCCTTTCAACCTCTCATTTTCTTTTTCTCCCACAATCTCAGAACTTTTTGAATAATTTATATTTTTTCAAGTTATACAGTGGCATTTTAAATATACGATATATTAAACTTTTTCTCATCAACACAACAAACAAAAAACACCCCGTCCCTCCCTCACATTCCCGTTTACTGTCAGAACCGTGCTTATGTTTGAAGAAGATCGATCGAGGACAGTTGGGAAACCACATTTAAATATATATAATAGTTGCATTATAGTCCTTTTTCCTTTTTATTTCTGTATCTGGGCCCCTATGTGGTCCAGTAATGGCTGCCAGGACCTTTTCAAAAGGGTCCTATTTATTCTTTTATGTTGTATGTGATTTTTTTTTCCATAGGTATACAGCTGTTCATCACGCTATAATTAGAGGGGAATCGACGTCCAAGTGATCGCGATACATTTTTTCGCTACGACCAGTGCTATTTTTATGATGTTTGATATTTATTCTTATTTCCTAGAAATTAACTAAGATATTGCACTGGATCGGCCGTGGACGCCACTCCTGTGATCAGGGTTAATTTTTCTGCGATTTCTTGCCAAAATGGCCTCAATTCCACACATGACCATGTGGCTCGTAGAGAAGTTCCTGCCTCAGTCCTACATCTGAAACACATCTCTGAAATTTCAGCTTTTGATTTGTGCAACTTTTGGTGGGGTAAGATAGAATTGGTGTAAAAAAAACACTGAACCAGTCCCTATAATTGATGTCGTGCTGTCCTCACACCAATCTGACCAGATTCTCTGAAACCACCACCCCAAGTCTGACTCCCAACTTTCCACCGACTTCTGCAACCCTGGTTTTGCACTTTTGCTCTGGAGAGCAGAGTACATTTTTGTTATAAATTTGGTGTATTTTCCATCCAGACTGTTCGTTCAGTTTCACTAATTTCAGGTGGGGTCCTCAATCTCAGAACTTGCTCACAGTCCAACAGTTCAGTCCTGATTTCCTACATTCCTGCTGGCTCCTGGCTCCTAACCCAACCTCCACATTATATCTGTGCTGGAGTCCATGGGGTAACCAACCAACCACTCAACTCTCTCTGACTGTTCTCTGCCACCTCCCACCCCCCCTCCCCCACCACACACTGATCCTCACTATGGGGACAGTTCCACACACAATGACCCTCACTGGGGGGGGAAGGGTCCACACACACACACTGACCATCACTGGGGGGAACGGGTCCCACACATACTGACCATCAATGGGGGAAGGGTCCCCCACACACTGACCCTCACTGGGGTTGGGTCTCACACACTGACCATCACTGGGGGGATGGGTCCCATACACACTGACCCTCACTGGGGGGGGAAGGGTCCCCCACACACTGACCCTCACTGGGAGGACAGGTTCCACACACACTGACCTTCACTGGGGGACCGGGACCACACACACTGATCCTCACCGGGGGGGGGGGGGGGGCGGTCATACACACTGAACCTCACTGGGGGACGAGTCCCACACAAACTGACCTCACTGGGGATGGGTCCCACACACCCTGACCCTCACTTGGGGTTGGGTCTCACACACTGACCTCACTGGGGGGATGGGTCCCATACACACTGACCCTCACTGGGGGGGGGGATGGGTCCCCCACACACTGACCCTCACTGGGAGGACGGGTTCCACACACACTGACCTTCACTGGGGGACCGGTCCCACACACACTGATCCTCACCAGGTGGGGGGGGCGGTCCTACACACTGACCCTCACTGGGGGACGAGTCCCACACAAACTGACCCTCACTGGGGGATGAGTCCCACACAAACTGACCCTCAATGGGGGATGGGTCCCATGCATCCTTCAGAAGTTTATTGCTTGTTAAGGTGCTGTGATGTGAACTGTTGGCTGTGGTCTCCTAGGGTGGGTCAAATCAAAGTGTCACCCCCCCCCCCTTCCCCATCATCATACACACTGAACCTACCTGATTCAGGGCTGGGCCCCCCTCCTCGAATACCAGACCAAAGCCGGGGAGATTCCTGTCGGGAATGCCACTGGCTGACCTGCTCTCTGAGGTGTGAGAGCTGAATTGATATTATGAAGATACTGGTTTCAAACCAAGTCCTTGCTGTCAATTCCCTGCCTCACAGTGGAATCCAGACATTTCCCAGGGAGGGGCACAAGAGGAGATTTAAAAGCGAATCTTTTTACCTTTGAATGTGTGAGATCCTCCTCTTGATCCTGTCAGTCTTCAGACAGTATGTTGCTGTGTTGGAAGGAGCTGCCCAGCCCACTCACCTCACTGTCCCTCCGCTGCCCTCTCCTCTCTCTCTGCCACCTTCCTATCCTTCCTCTCTTTTCTGCTTGCTGTCCAGCTCTCTGCACCCCACCCACCAAACCTCTCTTGCTCACCCACTCCTTCCTCTCTCTGATGCAGCGACAGAAAGTCTCTGACCACTTCCAGCAGTCAGGGCTGCCTCACTCCAGGAGCCTGTGGTTTCCGCTGCGAGGTGTGTGACCCGACTCTCAGCACCGTAAAGATGGCAATGCTTCATCTCTCAACCACGGATAACATCCTCCAAGGGAAAGATGTTACTCAACTGATCTGGGGACAGGTTACTCATATATAACCATATAACCATTTACGGAGGAGAAACAGGCCTCTGGGTCTATCTTGAGAAATCAGTGGATGAGGAGGGTACCGATCACAGTGGGGGGCAGGCACCTTGATTGCCACCCCCCTTTCTTATAGCCCAGATCACAGTGGGTTTCGGGCAAGTTGTGGGGAGATGGGAATCCCAGACCAACTGGTCCTGGTGAGTCCAAACCTCATGCGGTGGGATGTGAGGCCAGAGGACTCTTGTGAGGGGAAGGGGGGGGGGGGGGCGCTGAGATGACCTGATCTGAGGGTTCCCAGAAGTCAGGACCACTGATGAAAAGGCTGGACCGGTACTGAGGGAGCACAGACCCTCGGAGGTGCCACCTGCTCTCTCAGGCACTGTGACCACTCCTCTATCACTCTGCCCGAGCTCATCCCACTCTTGTCCTTGAGCCCTTATGTCTGAACCTCTGGGACCAATCCAAATGTCTTTTCAATATTTTGTCCCTGCCTCTGCCACTTCCTGCTCCACACACCCACTGCCCTCTGTGTGAGGGACCCTCAGACCCCGGTAGATGACAAGGGGGGGACCCAGCACCGATCCTTGTGGCTCACCACAGGTTACAAGCCTCCACTGGATAGGGTTAGGGATCCACCTGCAGCAGCAGTGGGCATCACCCTGTCAGGAGACAGCGTTAATCCTCAACCAACATCATGGAACCAGTTGGGTCTGGTCCTTTACAGGTCTGGGATCATTGCTGAGCACGTTTCTTCAGAGACTGCAGAATATTCATGTGCTACTGAATGTTTGGAAAGCCCAGCAGCGTAGAAAGATTGTAAACCTCTGATTGGGATGCTGGCCACATGATGACCTGAACTGACATCAACCGTGAGACAGGGAATGATTAAATCTGTGTGCAAGGAGCAGCCAGATCCTCATGAGATCAGATCGGATAGTATTTATCATCAGTAATATTACACAAATTTGCCTCTTGTCTGTCACAAGGCAGATGTTTGCCAGTAGCATTGCCCGATGCCCCTTACAGTCAGAGAAAGGGAAGCAAAAGAGAATCCCCCCTAGAGTCACCGAGTGTCTGTGGATTCCTCCAAAGATTCCCACAGACGCACAGACTCCAGTTCAGTTCAAACCATCAGCAGCCCGAGCTCCAGATCCAAACCGACGCAATGAGGAAGCCTTTAGCATCCGAGGCCCATTGGCAGCTCCTCCTTGCCCCCAGCACCCTCTTGAATTCTGTTCCGCTAGCTGGTTCTCGTGAACCAGTCTCCAGTGGCCCACAGCCAGTGTGTGTCCTTCAGCTGCAGACCCCCTTGCTGCTCCACCACCATGGACACCATCCTTGGGGTTGTCTCCTCTGCTTCTTCTCAGTCGGGGATGGTTTCCCTGATACTGGTGCCCTGCACCAGTCCACTGCTCCCCTGGAGTGTACAACCCCTCGAGGCCCACTGCTGACCACCATCTTCAGCCCAGACCCCGTAGTGATAGGATTTTAAATAAAACACTGTTGGCTCCTTTAACAGGTGTTTAAAGCCTGTAAAGAGCCATCAGCATCAGGTCCGGACAGGAAGAACCTTCGGAGGGTGCCATGGCTCCCTTCCCTTCTCTCCCTGGGTCTGCACCAGCAGCAACTTGGTCATAACAACAATGTCACTGTTTTGTTTACAGCCCCATGAAGGAGATAAAGGCCACATCCATCACAATGAATTGATGGGCACACAGGCCACAGGATAAGGACACACATGAGAGATTGTGCAGCAGTGGGCATGAAACAGAAGAATGGTCACTGGTTTGTGAAGAAGACGAGTACCGGACCAATCTCCAACATCACATGCACACGCTCATGTTAACTTCGACAGCCAGACGCCCCAGCACAGGATGTGGGTTCTGGCTGTCAAGAATTTACCGGATTTAATGTTGCTGCACTGACACACCTCACGGCTCATACCCCAAACTCAGCTGCAGCCTGACCCAGTCTGGGCGAGGGTCATATACACTGACCAAGTCTGGGACAAGGTCTCACACACTGACCCGGTCTGGGATGGGGTCACACATACACTGACCTGGTCTGGGATGGGGTCACACACACACTGACCCGGTCTGGGATGGGGTCACACACACACTGACCCAGTCTGGGATGGGGTCACACACACACTGACCCAGTCTGGGATGGGGTCACACTGACCCGGTCTGGGATGGGGTCACACACACACTGACCCAGTCTGGGACAGGGTCTCACACACACACTGACCTGGTCTGAGACAGGGTCTCACACACACACTGACCCGGTCTGGGATGGGGTCTCACACACTGACCCAGTGTGGGACAGGGGCACACACACACTGACCCAGTCTGGGATGGGGTCACACTGACCCGGTCTGGGATGGGGTCACACATACACTGACCTGGTCTGAGACAGGGTCTCACACACACACTGACCCGGTCTGGGATGGGGTCTCACACACTGACCCAGTGTGGGACAGGGGCACACACACACTGACCCAGTCTGGGTCAGGGTCTCACACACACACTGATCCAGTCTGGGACAAGGTCTCACACATACACTGACCTGGTCTGGGATGGGGTTACCCTCTTTGAGGATGTCACAAAGAGGGTGAATGAAGGGGAACCAGTCAATCTGATGTACCTGGGTTTCCAGAGGACATTCCATTAGGTCTTCACGCAGAGATAACAGCCAGGCTAGAGAGAAATGCATTGCTCAAATCAGGAACTGCTGACCATTTGAAAATAGAAAGTCAGTTCACATGACTTTCTGATCAGCAATCTGTAATCCAAGAGCTACCACAGGATTGGTGTCTACATTAACAAGGATGTGACTGTAAGTTCCGTGGTCCAGGGACGGGGCAGGTTGGTCAGTTGCGATGGCGCAGAGACTGCAGAGGGAGAGAGATAGATTCAGTGGGTGGGCAAGACATTGGCCAGTGGGGAATGATGTGGGAAATGTGAGGGTCTACACTTTGGAAGGAAGAACATGATGTCATTGTGCAGAGAGATTGGGGTCCCAGTGCCTGAAACACAAGAGCTGGGGTGGGGGGGGGGGGGGGGTTGATTGTAGAAGCAACAGCTTTTATTACAGGGGACATGGAGTTTAAACGTAGTGGTCTTCAGAAGACACATTGAAGGGTGCTGGGGAGCGTGAAGTCAGAGCATGGCAGACAGTGTTAGTCCCTGTACAGAGTTCGACTCCAGATTCCAGTCTCGATCCGGGGTCCCGACCCAAAATTTGGGTGACCGGTACTCTCCGTGGAAACTATCCCCTCCACTGAGCCCTGCAATCTCTCCCAGGATATATCTGCATGGAGGCAGTACAGGGATA
>NC_091482.1:1449358-1510273 GCF_036971445.1 Narcine bancroftii
TGGGATTGCTGAATCTATGGTGATCATCATCATCTTTGAATCATCAATGGGGACGGGAGAGGCTCCGGAAGATTGGAGGATTGTGCATGTTTTTCCTTTATTCAAGAAAGGGAGTAGAGAGAGGCCAGGAAACTGTAGACCAGTGAGTCTTACTTCAGTGGTTGGTAAGTTGATGGAGAAGATCCTGAGAGGCAGGATCTATGAGCATTTGGAGAGGTTTAATATGATTAGGAATTGTAAACATGGCTTTGTCAAGGGCAGGTTCTTGCTCAGTTCTGGTTGTCTCACTACTGGAAGGATGTGGAAGCCGTAGAAAGGGTGCAGAGGAGATTTACAAGGATGTTGCCTGGATTAGGGAGCAGGCCTTATGAAAACAGGTTGAGTGAACTCAACTTTCTCTCCTTGGAGCGGCAGAGGATGAGAGGTGACCTGATGGAATATTTAAGATGATGAGAGGTATAGACAGAGGCTTTTTCCCAAGGCTGAAATGGTGGCCACAAGAGGACACAGATTTAAGGTGCTGGGGAGTGGGTACAGAGGAGATGCCAGGGGTACATTTTTTATTCATAGTGTGAAATATAAAGTGTTCACTATCATTACTGTGGAGACAAAGTCTTGGAGAACAGGTTTAGCTTTATTTAAAGTCTGCAGAGTCGGGAGCCTCTGGTCTGGAGACACACCGGAGGTTCAGAATCATCACTCTTTTGTACAGTCCTGGGCTCAACATCACCCCACCTTCATTTACATTCTTCCAATCAGAATTTTAGTATATTACAACATTCTCCTTCTCCCTTCCATCAGTCCAAGTATCACTCAGTTCCTCCCTCTTCATACATCGCATGTTATGTTAATTAGTTCATTCCCTCCTTAAGGGAGTCTAAGTTAATATTCATGTCTCTATTAAGCAAGCGCAGTACTAGCTATAAACTACCTTAGGTCACTGTACCAGCTTGAACAAGATCCTTGCATCTTTGGTGCTCCTGAGAAGGGGCCCACTAGCCAGTACTGTTGTCTACTCTCAAGCTTTTATCTACATACTTTGCATTCCATTACTTTTCACAGAATGGTGCAAGTTTAATCATTTTCACATTTCACAATAGAGTCGTGGGTGCATGGAATGGGCAGCTGGCGATGGAGTGGAGGCAAATATGATAGGGTCTTGGAGCTTAGAAAAATGGAGGGCTATGGGTAAGCCTAGTCACTTCTAAGGTAGGGATGTGTTCAGCACAACTTAGTGGGCTGAAGGGCCTGTACTGTGTTGCAAGTTTTCTATATTTAAATCTGAACCACCCTGACCGGGAGAGAGTGATGGGGAGGGAGCCCCACGCCGCAGGAGAGGTGGGGAGGGAGCCCCGTGCCGCGGGAGGGGCGGTGAGAGAGTCCCGCATGCAGGAGGGGCGGTGAAGGGGCCCCGTGGGAGGGGCATCTGTGAAGTGGGTGCTGCCATGGAAACACAGTCACCATTAACCAGTGGGGTGCCCAGCTGGGGAAATGTGTCTGGAATGCTCGTTGACCTTGTGTTGGGTCCCACAGGTTGCCCCTGGCCACAGTCGAAGACTCAACAGTCGGAAGGAGGCTAGTTTATTGGCCGCTGTGGTGCTGATGCAGAAAGTCATTGTCCACTTGTCGGATACCACTCTGATGGACATCTTGCCCAAGGTCACCCAGGACCTGCTGCTGCCCGTTGCTGGAGGTTCTTACCTCCCCCCTTGCCAGGTAGGCCCAGTCCCCTCTCATTCTGTGTGCACACAGAATGCAGCCCCTGCACCTCCCACCTTGTGTGTACACAGAGTGTACGCAGACCCTTGAGGCAGTCAAACATCTGTGATACATGTGATAGGGCTTGAGTTCAGCATTGTACCTTCCAACCACACACCCCAATGGAAGGGAAGGGGATGTGGCTGTGGGCGAGAGTGAGGGAGTGGATGGCAGTTGAAGGAGGGGGCTCTACAGGAACCCTACGCAGGACAGATCCCACGGGTGTGGGGTTGGGGAATGCGGGCAGATCCCACGGGTGTGGGGTTGGGGAATGCGGGCAGATCCCAGGGGTGTGGGGTTGGAGAATGCAGGCAACCCCAAGGGGAGTGGGATTGGGGAATGTGGGTAGAGCCCAGGGGTGTGAGGTTGGGGAACACCGACAGATCCCAGGGGTTTGGGGTTGCTGTTGCAATACTGTCCAGTTAGGGGTGACATCTCAGATTGGGGAGGCAACTCAGTGGGTGACGACATATCTCTCTCAGCTTCCCAGGGGGTGCGCAGGGACGCTCTGTACTCGGAATGAAGACCCTCAGCCTTATCGCGCTGCTGTGCCTGAGGATAGGCCAGGAGATGGTGGTGCTCCACATGAGTGAGACCCTGCAGCGGTTCTTCGAGGGATTCTCTATCGTTCCAGAGCAGTGGGAGAAGGTGAGTCCCATTGCACATGGCCATGGGAAGACCCCATCCACAGGCTCATCTTTGACGTGTGCTGGAGAAGGAGGTCCGCGCTGTGGGAGGGACGGCGAGGGGGCTCAGCGCAGTCAGAGGGGCGGAAAAGGGGCTCCACGCTGCAGGAGGGACGGCGAGGGGGATCCGTGCTGAGGGAGGGGTGACGAGGGCGGTCCTTGTCGTGGGTGGGGCGGTGAGGGGGTTCTGTGCCACGGGAGGGGCAGTGATGGAGCCCTGCACCATGGGAGGGGTGTGGTTTTGCTGACAGTGAGATCCTGCTGTGCTGACAGGCTGCCTGACTGTGGGGTGGGAAGGTGGGTATGGAGGGGACCCAGGGCTGCTCCCCACTCACCCCCTGGTGCTGGTTCCTACAGATGGGGTTGGGAGAAGGTTCCGGATGGTGGGGAACGGCTGTGGCGGATGGCTGGGACCCGGCTGCTGTTGAAGAGCTGTGGGAGGTGTTCAACATGGAGATGGCCTTCTCTGCTTACATCCCCTTCAACTGCCTCATCGGTAGGTGCGGGGTGGGCAGGAGGATGGGGGGATCAGAAGGAGAGGGGAGGGGATGGAATGAGAGTGTGTGGATTGTGGAGGAGGCTGGAGGAGGGGCTGGGGTGGGAATGGGGGGCCCAGTTGTGTGCTTGACTGTGATTTGGTTGGGGGGGGGGGGGTGTCTGTGTCTGTCTGTCTCTCTGTGTGTGTCTCTCTCGCTCTCCCCCTCCCTCCACATCTCCTCTTCAGCTGACCCCATTCTTTCCCCTTACCTCTATCCCCTGCCCCCGGCTGATCCCTCCCCCACAGGTGATGCCACCATCAAGCAGTTGCTGATGAACCATGAGCTGGTGTGGACGATGGCTGCCCGTTACCAGGAGAGTGTCAGTGGCCAGGCCTCCCAGCCCCCGCTGCCCCCCTCCCCCACCCTGTCGACCCCCACCCCCTCTCAGCCCCCGCCCGGTGTCACCGGCACCGGCCTGGGTCCCGAGGACGGAGGGAGCAGCACGTTTGGCAGCCCTATGGTGGGGAACCGGATCGGGATGGTGCCAGGGACGGAGAGGTCTGCCTCTGGCCCAGGAGTGACCCAGCCCACGGGGATACCAGTGGCAGGGGCACCAGAGCCCGGCTCCCTGAAGCAGGAGCTGGCACGCAGCAGCCGGCGACTGGACGGCAACTGGCTGGCACACTGGCGGTATCAGGTAGGCCGAGGCCTTCCCGACGGACACTTCCACTTCCACCAGATCCGGCTGCAGTCCTACACTGGCCACACCGGTACCGTGCGCACCATCACACCGCTGCCCGCCGAGGACTTTTTCCTGAGCGCCAGCCGGGACAAGACGGTCAAGCTGTGGCCACTGTACAACCACGGGGATGGCTCGGGCAGCGTGGAACCTCGCCTCACCTACGCCCAGCACCGACGTGCTGTCTTCTCTGCTCAGCCGCTCGGCACTCTGCAGCAAGTGGCCAGCTGTGATGGCAATGTGCACCTCTGGGACCCCTACACTGGTGAGCTGGGGTGGGAGTGGCAGGTCATTCAGCCCCCTTTCATTACCTCTGCCTTATCTACTCTCATCCCACTGTACCCCTGCCCCAACGTATATTCGTGCCCTCGCGTTCAGATCCATTGTGACTGCAGCTCTCGCCCCTCTCCCCGCCCCACGCTCCCCCTGCCCTGCACTCCTCATGTACCCCTGCCCCACGCTTCCCCTCCCCACCCCCACCCATCTCCCTGTGCTGTTTTTCAGGGAGCACCGTGCGGGTGTTTGACGGTTTCGATTCCCGCACCCCAGTCACTGCTCTGGTGGCCTTGCCAGCTCCACACTGCAGCCTCCTGGCTGGGACCTCCGACTCTGTGCTGCACTTCATGGACCCCCGCAAGCCCGGCCTGCAGGTATTCCTCCTCATCGTCTGCCCCATTCCCACCATGTATTCCCCTCCTCAACACCCCTTCCCCCCCCAATCTGACCCCACCTCTCAATGATGGCCTGTCCCAAGGGATGGGGGAAATGTGAGACGGTGAATGGGGAGGAGGGGTGGGGGAGGGGGATGTGAGACGGTTGTGGGGGGGTGGGGTGGTTGAGGGAGGTGGTGAGGAGGTTTGGGGCTCCAGGGGAAGAGGTTTGTGGAGTGTGGAGAGGGCTGCAAGGGGGTCTGGGAGAAGAGGTACCACATGGGTTTGAGGTCCATAGGATGTGGAGGTTCTGTGGGAAGGAGGCACGTGGTTTGGGGGGTCTGGGGGAAGGGGACCAGGTGGTTTGGGGGGGTCCAGGTGAAGGGGTCTGCGTGGTTTGGGTGATTCGGGTGAAGGAGACAATGGATTTGGGGAGGGGACCGTGGGTTCAGGCAACCCATAGTGACCCCAATGCCCTTTCCCTGCAGCACGCGTTCCGTCTGGGGGTGGGGGCCAGCGCAGGGTTAATCCGCTCCATGGCCGTCAGTCCCAGTGGCCGCTCTGTTGCCGTGGGCTTCTCCTCGGGGTTCATCTATCTGCTGGACACCCGCACTGGCCTCATCCTCAAGGTGTGGCCCGCACACGAGAGCGACATCCTCCAGCTGAAGGTAAGCCGGTGAACCCTCCCTCCCTCCCTCCTCCAGGAAGGGGGCGAGGGGGGTGATGGGAGGAGGGTGCAGTAAGGTGTGAGGGCATTGAGGGTGTTGAGTGGAGGGGGGAATGAGGGGCTGGGAGGGGGATTTGATGGGGGAGGGGAGTGCCTACGAATGATGCCAGCTGGCTCCCTCCCTGACCCTCGTCCACCCCTCTGACTTGACCACCACCTTCCCAGGGCCTTTGCCTCCTGCTCCACCATCCCCACAGTGACCTCCTCTCTCCAGACCCAATTGGAGCAGGGGTGACCACCTGGCCCATCAGCTGTCTGCTCTGACCATTCGTGTCAGCCTCCTCTGGCTGTGCCAAAGCCCCCTCCCCTCGGAGTGTCCTGAGCTGGAGGTCTCTGCAGCTGGGTTCAACCAGCTTGTCCGGGTGGGATTCCTCTTGCCTCCCCTCACAGCCTCCCCACTGGTCCATACCCTCCCCTGCAGCCTTCTCTCCCACCCCCCTTCCATCCCTGCCCTTCCCAATACCCTGTGCAGAACTAGAGTACCCAGGGAGCATGCAAACTCCACAGCGACAGTGCTGAGACAGGGATCAAACTGGGCTCTCTGGAGCTGGGATCTGGCTGAGCCCCGAAGGGTTGTGGACTGTGAGGGTTAATCGATTGGAGTTTGAGTTCGAAGGCCCACGTGTGCGTGGGCAAGGACTGTTGTTCCTTTGGTAAAGTTTCACAACAAAGTAAACATGTAGTGGGTGGGTGAGGGGCTCCCTCAGCAGCCAATGTCCCACTGCATGTCCCTCACCCACCTGTACACAACCACCACAATCCCTCACCCACCTATACACAACCACCACCACCCCTGTCCCTCACCCATCTATACACAACCACCACAATCCCTCACCCACCTATACACAACCACCACCACCCCTGTCCCTCACCCATCTATACACAACCACCACCACCCCTGTCCCTCACCCATCTATACACAACCACCACCACCTCTGTCCCTCACCCATCTGTACACAACCACCACCACCCCTGTTACCCCCTCCAGTCCCCTACACCCGCCCTGTCTCTGTTACCCCCTCCAATCCCCTACACCCTCCCTGTCTCTGTTACCCCCTCCGGTCCCCTATACCCCTCCCTGTCTCTGTAACCCACCCCCCCTCCGGTCCCCTATACCCCTCCCTGTCTCTGTTACCCTCTCCAGTCCCCTATACCCCTCCCTGTCTCTGTAACCCCCTCCAGTCCCCTATACACCTTTCTGTCTCTGTAACCCCCTCCAGTCCCCTTTACCCCTCCCTGTCTCTGTTACCTCCATCCCGTCCCCTATACCCCTCCCTGTCTCTGTAACCCACCTCCAGTCCCCTATACCCCTCCCTGTCTCTGTAACCCCCCCTCTGGTCCCCTGTACCCCTCCCTGTCTCTGTTACCCCCTCCGGTCCCCTACACCCTCCATGTCTCTGTAATCCCCTCCGGTCCCCTATACCCTCCCCCTGTCTCTGTAAACCCCTCCAGTCCCCTACACCCTCCCTGTCTCTGTAACCCCCTCTGGTCCCCTACACCCTACCTGTCTCTGTTACACCCTCCGGTCCCCTATACCCCTCCCTGTCTCTGTTACCCCCTCCAGTCCCCTATACCCCTCCCTGTCTCTGTTACCCCTTCCAGTCCCCTACACCCTCCCTGTCTCTGTTACCCCTCCAGTCCCCTATACCCTGCCCCTCCCCCTGTCTCTGTAACCATCTCCAGTCCCCTGCACCCCTCTCTGTCTCTGTAACATCCTCGGTCCCCTACACCCCTCCCTGTCTCTGTTACCCCCTCCGATCCTCTATACCCCTCCCTTTCTCTGTAACTCCCTCCAGTCCTCTACACCCCACCCTATCTCTGTAAACCCCACCCTGCTGGAGGCCGTCCCCTCCCTTCCTCTCCTTTGACTTCATGGGGGGGGGTCTGTGGACAAGTCCTCTCCCTTCCATGTAATGACAGCTTGTTGGTACCAACCATCTCTATGGCTGATGGGATGAGGAATTTTTTGTTCTGCCTCTCACTGTCCTCTTCCCCCTCACCCTCCCCTTCCCCACCCCACCTCACCCCTCTTCTCCCTCTCCCCTTTCTCTCCCCCTTCTCTCTCCCTCTCCCCAGTCGGTGGAGGGTAATGTGTTGGTCAGCTCGTCCACGGACCACTCGCTGAGCATCTGGAAGGAGTCTGATCCCCAGCCTCTGCATCACTACAAGTCGCTCCCTGACCCCGTACATGCGTTCGATCTCCACGGCAGTGAAATCGTGGCAGGCACCGTGGCCAACCGGATCGGTATCTACTCGCTGGATGGTTCTGCGGCGGTGGCCACCAGTAAGCTGAGCTGGGAGAACTTCCGTGGAGTACTGACCAGCCTGGGGGTGCTCCCCACCAAGGGTCTGTTACTGCTGGGATCGGACAATGGCATGATCCGCCTCCTGGCCTAGCCCGTGGCCCAGACCACCGCTCGGGGCAGCCTTTCCGTCAACAGTAACCCTACTGTTACTGGCAGGGAACTGGAGAGTGCTGCCCCATTACCAGGCGCTGATCCTAGGTTCCTGACGGGAGACAGAATTGCTTTGGCTGCAATCTGCCAGGACACAGGAGCCCACCTCAGGGGCTGGGTCAAACTCTTCCTCCATCTGTCAGTGCTGTCATGCCATAGACTCCACAAATGGGAGGGGACCCCGCAGAGGCGAGGCAGTGTGCTGTCTGAGAGGGTCCACGAGGGGAGGTGGGCTTTGCTATTGTGGTGGACTGTTGGCCCTGTGGGGTGAGGCTGGGGCTGGGTCCCAGTGCCTGACTGTGGCCCAAGGTGTCGAGACCATTAACTGCCTTAATCTGTTGCCTGAGGAGGGAATTATGAGAGAGATTCCAGGGAAGGTGTTGCCAGACATGGGGTCGGGATGGGGGCACTACCTGCTTAGGAGCTGGGTGTCTCAGCCTGCACCCTGTTACCATCCCAAGCTGGAGCAACGAGGATGTGTTCCTTAGCTCAAATGATGTGAGCCTTGCACACCCACACCGATGTGTCTTCTGTGTACACTCGCCCCTTGCACACTCACCACTCTCCCACATGGACACTGTGCAGGCTCCCTGACACAAACACTCCTCGTATACAATACGGTCACACTCTGTCTGAACGGTGTGCACTGACACCCTCCCAACGTGTCCTCGGCGCTGGGGGAGGGGCCCAGGTGCAATAATGAGGGGGCATGGGAGTGTTTGTTTCCAGCACTGAGAGCCCACTTCCCTCAAGGTCTTCCAGGTAATAGACCCCCTCCAGGCCTGCTGTAGCTCTGGTCCCTCCTTGAATGTTGGAAGTGCTGACCAGGTTCCCTCCAACTCTGCGTGGCCTTCAAGAACATTCCAGAAATGGGGCAAGAATTCATCTGTGAATATTTATAAATAAAATATCTGAAAATCCCAGGAATGCCTCTGTCTGTGGGGTGTGTGGAGGGCGAGAAGTCGTGTAACCATCACAACCTGGTCCAAGTGCCCGAGCGCTGGCACAGTGTCGTCCTCAGCACCCGTGTTGGACACTCCGCACCCGTAGTCATGTCAGCGGGAGTGGGCATGAAGGATGGATGAGGAGCTCACTTACGCAGGGAGCGGGGGCGTGGAGCTCCCTCACGCAGAGAGCAGGGGCGTGGAGCTCCCTCACGCAGGGAGCGCGGGTGTGGAGCTCCCTCACGCAGGGAGCGGGGGCGTGGAGCTCCCTCACGCAGGGAGCGGGGGCGTGGAGCTCCCTCACGCAGGGAGCGGGGGCGTGGAGCTCCCTCACGCAGGGAGCGGGGGCATCGTGGAGCTCCCTCACGCAGGGAGCGGGGGCATCGTGGAGCTCCCTCACGCAGGGAGCGGGAGCATCGTGGAGCTCCCTCACGCAGGGAGCGGGGGCATCGTGGAGCTCCCTCACGCAGGGAGCGGGGGGCGTGGAGCTCCCTCACGCAGGGAGCGGGGGGGGCGTGGAGCTCCCTCACGCAGGGAGCGGGGGGCGTGGAGCTCCCTCACGCAGGGAGCGGGGGGGCGTGGAGCTCCCTCACGCAGGGAGCGGGGGGGCGTGGAGCTCCCTCACGCAGGGAGCGGGGGGGCGTGGAGCTCCCTCACGCAGGGAGCGGGGGGGCGTGGAGCTCCCTCACGCAGGGGGCGTGGAGCTCCCTCACGCAGGGAGCGGGGGGGCGTGGAGCTCCCTCACGCAGGGAGCGGGGGGGCGTGGAGCTCCGTCACGCAGGGAGCGGGAGGGGCGTGGAGCTCCCTCACGCAGGGAGCGGGGGGGCGTGGAGCTCCCTCACGCAGGGAGCGGGGGGGCGTGGAGCTCCCTCACGCAGGGAGCGGGGGGGCGTGGAGCTCCCTCACGCAGGGAGCGGGGGGGCGTGGAGCTCCCTCACGCAGGGAGCGGGGGGCGTGGAGCTCCCTCACGCAGGGAGCGGGGGGGCGTGGAGCTCCCTCACGCAGGGAGCGGGGGGGCGTGGAGCTCCCTCACGCAGGGAGCGGGGGGGCGTGGAGCTCCCTCACGCAGGGAGTGGGAGGGGCCGTGGAGCACCCTCATTCCACACGCTGGGGGTCGACTCAACATGTTGGCTTCTTCTGAAGCAGCAGGAGTTCCAGATGGAGTCGATGGAGGGCCGGAGGTGGGGGTGAGATTCTGAACCATAGTCTCAACTCCATTCCCATCCATCCTGGTGATGCCCCCTGACAGGACAGTTTCTGTTCAGCCTTGGTGGGACGCAGGGGTTATGCTGAAACTTCTCTGGAGGGGGTAGGTGCTGGCCGAAAACCCAACCTCTCCTCCAGGTAGTGTCGGACTCACTGCAAGGGGGCAGGGGTTGGGGGAATGTGACCCTGACTGGGGGTGAGGAGTGGTTTGAGAGACTGTTCCCCAGCATGGGGGGAGGGGGATTGTAGAGTGTTTGCTGAAGGACATGTTTACCAGGCTGTGACTGTGTTTGTTGATGAGAGGCAGTGATAAGTGTGTGTCTGGGCAGTTACTGGTTGCTGGCCTCCCACCCAGCACACTGCTGACCTCAGATTTTGCCCATATTGTCTGCCCTGCTGTTCGGGTTGGGACTCGTGGACGAGGTATCGAGTGGGTACAGAGGTAAGACCCCTGCTTTGTCCCCTCTGGCAGCTGGGGGCTTCACTCCTGAGAACTGAGGGAGGGGGAATGGGGGGTGGGTGGAGTGGTTCAAGGGGCTGATGGTAACACCTTGTCCCACTGCCTCCTGAGTGAGGGATGTCCAGTGGAGGTGAGGTGGTTGAGGGCAATGGAGTGGAGTGATGGAGGAGGAGGGAGTGATTACATGGAGCAGGGGAAGAGAGGATGATGGTAGTGAGGGGGTTTGAGTTGAGTTCATTGTGAATCGAGGGAGGGAGAGGGATGACGGTGAGCAGGGGAGGGTACAAAGAGAATATTTATTTAGTGCTGTGTTTGGATTACCTGGACCTTGGATGTAGTTTGGGACTGGGTTAATGCAGAAAACACGTAGTCAGGGATGGCTCCGTCTGCGACTGTGGGCAGTGGCAAAGATTGTTGCTGGGGTCTGAGATGTTCACAATCTAAAACGAAACCAACAACTGCTGGATCCTTCAGCAGGACCCACAGAATCTGTGGGCAGAGAGGGTCCACGTTTCACGCCCAGAGAAAGTAGTGAAAAAAATTGAAAAAAAACAGCTCGTTTCACTCTATTTGATGATGATTCAGCAGGGCTGGAGCTGATTGGGTAACAGACATGGTGTCATGAATCCTAAGAAACATGTTTGTATGGAAAAGTCTGGAAATTTGTATAAATAAGCCACCTGTGAGTCTTGCAGCAGACTCCCTGGTAGTGAGATTAGCTGCATATGGCAGTACCTCTTGTTGTAACAGAGTTCTCATACTTTGCAAAGCAACAGTGAAGCACTTGGCAGCTGTATCTGCACTTGGCAGAGGCAGGGAGAGTAGACCAAAGGGAATAGCTCTGCTAGGGTGAGACCACTGAACGTGGCAGTGCAGGTCAGTTTAAACTTGGTGACCACACAAACAAAACTGCCACAATGAGGGAAGATGGGAATGTCCATTGTGAGACAGACAGATTGAGTGAGTTACAGAGAATTTGGCAGAGAATTGGACAGGCTGGAACTATGCAGGGAGTGTTGGAACAGCACAACTTTGCAGAGCTGAGACATTTCACTCACCATAGACGCTGACTGGCCCGATGAGAGTTTTCAGGTTTATACCAGCATCGATGAGGCTGGGAGGGGCATGCTGTCATCCAGCTGTGCAGACAGGTGGTGGTGTGGGTTGGGTGTAGGGCAGGGTGTAAAAGGGATTTGTGGGGAGGGGTATGGACAAGCTGAGTGAGTGGGTGAGGACAGGCCAGGAGGAATCGTATGGAACATGTGAATTTGTTCACTTTGATTCACAGAACAGAAACACCAGGTAATTTTTAGACTGTGAGAGATCGGGTGGTGATAATGATCAAAAAGATCTGGTGCCTTTTTATACAGGGCCTGAAATCCAACGTCAAGTTGTGATGGAGGCGACAGTCCCTTAGAGTTAAGCAGGGTTGTAGTGCAATACCCAAGGGTGTTTCCCCTGGCTGGAACCAAGGAACAGGAATATCATTTGACAATAAGGGGTCAGTCCTCGGCGGGGGTGGGGGGGGGAAGATGAGAAGAGAGCCCTTCACTTGGAGGGGGCAGATACTGTTGTTCCTCCCTCATTAATTTCCAATAGATACTGGTGGTCTACTGAGCTCGAGATGGAGGGATGCAGACAGAGTGTGCTCGAGCCATGGAGATGAGCTGGGGATGGGAATCATTACACTTAGCATGAGTGAACATTCAGGAGAGCAGATGGGAGAATCTCATTGAATGTGATGGTCATCAAAGTTTATTGAAGACCAAAGATAAGAGGAGGTGATTGAATGCGCTCAGTGATTTAGGATAGAATGGTGGAGAAGGTCTTCCGACTTTGGGTCTGTGAGGCCAAGTTAGATTCAACACTTGCTGCCTGCATACAACCCAAGCCCCTCTATTCCCTGCTTGTCAACATAAGACCCTCTTTCCCCCCTTCCCCCCCAGTGCTTCCACCACCACCACCTTGGCATCCACTACTCTGTGTAAACAACTCCCTTAATTACCCCCACAACCTTAACTGCATCTCTCAAGGTTGCCACACAAGTTGATAGGATAGTTAAGAAGGCCTGTGGGAGTCTGGGCTTCTTTAAGGGGGGGGAGGGGTGAGTTCAAGAGTTGAGAGGTCATATTCCAACTCGACAAATCTCTGGTGAGACCACACTTGGAGTATTGTGTTCAGTTCTGGTCACCTCATTATAAGAAGGATGTGGAAGCTGTGGAGAGATTGACCAGGATGTTGCCTGGATTGGGAAACAAGCCTTATGAGGCAAGATTGGCAGAGCTGGGACCTTTCTCTTTGGAGCAAAGAAGGATGAGAGGAGATGTGATAGAGATCGACAAGATTCTGAGGGTGGACAGGCAACACCTGTTTCCCAAGGCAGGATCAGCAAACACCAGGGGACGTGTGTACAAAATGAGGGGAGGGAAGTTTAGGGGAGACATCAGGTGTAAGTGTTTTTACACAGAGTTGTGGGGGCCTGGAATGCCTTGCCAGGGATGGTGATGGAGGCTGGAACATTAAGGGCATTTAAGAGACTCTTAGACAGACACGTGGATGGAAGGGAAATAGAGGGTAGAGAGGATTTTGTACTTTTTTAAGGAATACATGGGTCAGCACAACATTGAAGGCCAAAGGGCCTGTCCTGGGCTGTACTGTTCTATGTTCTCTGTTCTGCAGTGTGTGACATTTTCACCCTAAGGAAAAGACCCTGTCCCACTGAGTGCAAGCAAGTGGTTTCATCTAATTATGGTGGGAGCATATGGTCACTCTGAGTATTCAAATACCTTTGGGTCTAAGGAATCACACAGATGGTTGAAAAGCTTCTGAGGACAGAAATCCCGGACTCTCCAAATGAGTGTCATGGTGTCTGAGTCTTTGGACTTCCTTTTTGACCATATGTCACCTTCCCTGGATGGCACATCTCCATTTCCCAGTCACATCCAACTGTCCCACCGTCCTGTGGCTGCTGGTGACAAAGTGTGCACAGCAGGATCCCACATTTCCACACTGGGTAGGGAGGAGGGAGGGCTGGGGCAGAGAGTCCTGGAGTGCATTGGTCTACTGGAGTGTATTCCTGACAATGCCAGCTCTGTCGAACGGCAGTTGGTGCCTGAGGTCTAACCTGTGTTTTCTCTTGCAGAGCCCTGTTCAGCAGGCAACATGAAGACCTGGACCTTTGTGGCCATTCTCTTGTGTTTATTCAAGCCTACACTCACCACTCATGTAAACTGTAACCTCTGCTCCCTCACCTGAGACCCTCTCTGTCCCTCCCTCTTCCTTTCCTCAGTCACTGCACCTCTCTGAGTTCTCGCTGGAAATCCCACCAGCAGGTCCTGGAAGGGCTGGATGGCTTCTCCCCAGTGCTGGGACCGTTACCTAGGGATCAGAACTCCCATGGTACTGGGTGGTCACCTAGGCATCGGGGTTCCCCAGGGTGCTGGGCAGAATCACGTAGAGATCAGGACTCCCTCGGGTGCTGGGTGGTCACTTAGGCATCAGGACTCCTCAGGGTGCTGGGTAGAATCACCCAGGGATCAGAACTCCCCCGGGTGCTGGGCAGAGTCACCTAGAGATCAGAACACCCCAACCCCAGATGCTGGGTAGTCGCCCAGGGATCGGGTTCCTGACATGCTCTACCCTGTGCTGCCCCTCAGACAGCCATCCCACACCAGTCTCAGAACCACCCCAACCAGCCTAGCCCTCTCATACTGAGACCCTCCTGACTGAGGACAGCGGCTGACCTGCTGAGTCCCATCACCGGGCAATCTTAAACCCAAGCAGCCCCCTCCTGCTCATTCTGGGGATGTCCTGAATCAGTGATGCATTATTCTGGGCGCTGGTCAGTGAGATGGTCACTTCGGGTACTGGTCACTGAAACATCTCAAGACCCCCCTTCGTCCCTCTCTCGTGCCTAGTGTATCTCCTGAGCTGAGATGTGTAATCACTCACAGCTCACACTGTGTCTTGCCCAGTGCAACTCAACTTTGCCCTCTCTCTCTCTCTCTCCTCCTCTCCCCCCCACCCCCCCCCCCCACAGGGAAAGGATGCCTTGGTTTGCCAAAACACTGCCGATTCCGCAAATCCTGAGGTCAGAACCGTGTAACACAGCGTGCAGCTGTAGGAAGTGTGCATGGGATTGTGTGAGGAACCAGCGGTGCGCACATGGCTATGGGGAGGGTGTGCAGAACCTGCGATGCACATGTGGCTGTGGGGAGCATGCATGGGATTGTGTGTGGAACCAGTGGTGCGCGTATAGCTGTGGGCAGAGTGCATGGGAATGTATGTGGAACCAATAGTGTGCACATAGCTGTAGGGAGTATGCGCAGGAATGACCAAGGAACCAGCATAGATGATCAACTGTTGTATATTCCTGGACCTGTCTGGACAGTCTGTGCCAGCAGCACTGGCTGTTGCTCTGGATTGGGAAGGAGAGGTAGGATGGTTACCTGTCAGATGGGCAGAGTTCCCCAGAACCCAGGCAGCAGAGGCTGATCAGAACACTCCTGACTGGGAGTGGGATCACCACCTCTGCTCCTGGAGGCCGAGTTCCAGCAGTGAAATTTGGAAATGGTGCAACCTCAAGTGGGAGAGTGTTACAACATGACCAGCAGCAATAGAAATTCCCCAAGACAATGGTGGTTTTTAATTATTAACTATTAATAATATTAAGTCTTACTTAACCCCACTATGCGCAAATGTGTGTATGTGTGTGTGTGGCCATTTCCAAAACTATTAAAGTTTAGGTATATTTGTGAAAAGTCCATTTTAAAGTTTAGTTTCAGAAATCTTTTGTATTTAAACTGAAAATCTTTACTGTTGTTCTCAAAACTCACGACTTGTAGAGTTGTTTTCAGAGAATTGTTTCTTCACATGAATTATTTCACTCTCTTGCATGGTGGTCACAGAACTTGTTTTACACATTGAGTTCACACCCAGGCAAAGTTACATGAAGTGTCCATTTAAAAATGGATAGGATAGACCTGCCCTCTTTTGACAAAAAGACCTTAAAATAGTTCTTTCTCTTTGAAACCACGGATTCTGTGTATTTCCCATGACAAGGAAAACACAGCACAACACTACCTCTCTCACTGAAGGCTACTGCATTTCTCCCTTCAGATGATGACTGGTGCAATATTAAAAATGCCTTCTTGGAGGTGCAATCACATGACATGACATCACTCCTGATTCTGTTTGAAGTCTCATCTCTTCCAAACATAGGAGTTGATAGTTACGATTTATCTGCTCAGGTCACAAGCAAATGGCTTTGTGTGGAGACAAATCATTGAAGCAAAGGTCAGCTTGTTTGAACAGATGCATCTCTCAGCAACTCCATTGCCTTTAGTTTCAATGAAGAATCACTTCTGACTTTAATGGTTGTTTATACAACTTCAGCTGTATATAATGTTGCGTCTCTCAAAATGGTTTCTTAACATAGGCTCAGTAATATATCTTTATCTCCTATGGACCCTGTGAAACTGGCTGAGTCCCTCCAGCAGATTGTCAAGGCAAGTTTAATGTTATCTGATTGTACAAGTACAACCCAACGAAACAGCATTCTCTGGTCCTTGGTGCAAAACACACAGACACACACCCAGACAAATAATACATATCATTTATATAAATAAATAGATGTTGTTTCAGGGGTATGAGAGTCTCATAGGGTCAGTGTGAGCAGCTCCTTTGGTCGATCAGCATTCTCACTGACCGTGGGAGAAAGCTGTTCACCTCAGCCTGGAGGTGCTGGCTCTGATCCTCCTGGATCTCACCCCCAACAGGAGCAGCTGGAAGATGCTGTGAGTGGGGTGGAAGGGGTCCTCGATGATTTTGCGCACCCTCTTCAGACAATGATCCCAGTAGATCATGTCGATGGGGGGAAGAGGGAGACTCCAGTGATCCTCTCTGCTGCTCTTGTGGTCCTGTGGATTGACCCCTGATCCATCCGATCTGTGTTTATACTTTGACTCTTGGGCCTGCCTGATCTGATCTGTGTCCAATTTCCACAGGCCAAGAAAGGAGCGGTGGTGGATGAGCCCAGGGTGACCTCAGCTCCCAACACCAGCCAGGGTCCGGGAGGGACCTACCAACCAGACGTTGCCCCATCGGATTCCAAAGTGATGTTGGTGGAACCAGAAGGGGGGCAAGAGGAGCAGTGTTCGGGGCCTACGCCACCAGCGAGTCTACAGCTTCTGGGAAAGGCCATTGCTAACTTTGGCATAGACACGTTCAAGAAGGTTTTGACAGAAACCAAGAGGCCGAATGTGGTCATCTCCCCTCTCAGCATCGTGCTGGGTCTAGCTCAGCTTGCACTGGGTAACATGCTTGCTCTGTCTGGGGAAGTGGGGATGGGAGATGGAGGGGAGGAAATGGACAAGGGAAGCTCCTTGGCAGCCCCACATGATCAATTCAAGATTCAGTTTATTGTCATGTAATAAAAAGTGTCAATATTACATGAAATTGCCTTTTGCCGGCTGTAAGGCAGATTCACCATCGGCAGATATTACCTGAAGTGTCTCTTAGAGTCAGAGAAAGAGAAGCAAAAGTGAGTTCCACCCAGAGTCACCTGGTGTCCGTGGATTCACCTCCAGTGCTTTCACATTCCCTGCAGCCTCAGCTCCAGATCTGAGCTTCTAACACGGTCAGGAACCCGTCAGCACCCTCTTGCATCTCAGTTCCGAGACCTGGTACCCCTTCAGCCAGCTTCGAGCCAGTCTTCAACTGTTGGTGGCCCTCACTTCAATTATCCAACATCCTGCTGCCTGTGTGTTCTTCAGCCTCCGAACCTTTCACTGGTCCACTGCTGTGTTCACTGTCCCATGGGTCGTCTCCTCTCCTCAAATGGAGTGGGGGTTGGTCTCCATGTTTTCTTGTGCCTTGTACTGGTGCTCCGCTTTCCCAGAGTCTGCCACCCTTCAAGACATTTGCCGAACACAAGCACCATCATCTTGGGCGCAGACCCCATGGCTGTGGGATTAAATGAGAGGGGATGGGTAGAGGTTGTAGGTGAGATGACAGAACAGGCTGAAAGGCTGAATGGCCTTCTGCTCCAATGACTGCAATGTCAAGAGTAGTTGAGGATGAGCCTCCCAGCTCCAGAGAGCCTGATTCGATCCCCACCTCTGCTGCTCTCCCGCTGGGAACTCTGGTTCCCCATGTCCTGGAGACCTGTGGGTTACTTGCCCCCAGTGTGAGGGTGAAGGGAAGAGTATGGGGAATTTGATGGAATGGGTTATGGAGAAAAGTAATGGGAAATGGGACAGCAGATTTGATGGGCAAAATAGCCTCTGAAGTGAGCCTGTTATGGCTGCGTGAACCAGCTCTGATCTTCACACCCTGTGCTTCAGGTTCGGCAAACAGAACGGAAAGGGAATTGCTGAGAGCTCTCCACTTTGACCCTCTGCACTGCTCGCACGATGCCCTGCATACAGCCGTCAATTCGTTCAGCCACACCGTGCTCTGTGTTGCATCCACACTCTACATCCAGCAGGGTGAGGCACCAAAACCCCACCAGGCAGGGGACGGACTGGCTGGGGCAGGGGGACAGTTGGGCCGGACGTTGTTATTTTAAACACTGGGTAGGATCCATGGTGGTGGTGGAGAGTATGAAATGGGCAGGGTGTGTGTGTGTGGTGGGGGGGGGGGGGGGGCTGGTGGTGGTGGTGTATCTGCATGAAGGTGTGTGTCGGTGTGAAGGTGTGCGCAGTGACCAGGCATGTGGGGATGCACGCCCGGTGACCAGGTGTGGGTTCACTTACTTGGGTGAGTGGATGGTCCCCGACCCAGCGATGTGTGTGATGCCCTGATGGTACCAAGAAATAGGAGCAGGAGTCGGCCATCCAGCCCATCGAGCCTGTTCCACTATTCAACGGCTGATCCAATCACTGACTCAACTCCACCAACCTGCCTTTTCCCCCATATCCCTAAATTCCTTTTTTATGTAAAAATCTATCCAACTGAACCTTAAATATGTTTAATGAAGTTGCTTCAACCCCTTCTCTGGGCAGAGAATTCCACAGATTTACAAATGGGAAAAACAGCTTTTCCTCATCTCCATCTTAAATCTGCTCCCCTGAATCTTGAGGCTGTGTCCCCTAGCTCTGGTCTCACCTCCCAGTGAAAACAATTTTCCTGTTTCTTTCTTATCTATCCCTTTCATAATTTTATAATTCTATTTTTCTTTTTCTCTGTCCTAACTCTAGCTTTGGTCCTCAGTGGCCCGCACCTCACTGGCCCGCACCTCACTGGCCCGCACCTCACTGGCCCCCTCCTCACTGGCCCGCTCCTCACTGGCCCGCTCCTCACTGGCCCGCTCCTCACTGGCCCGCTCCTCACTGGCCCGCTCCTCACTGGCCCGCTCCTCACTGGCCCGCTCCTCACTGGCCCGCTCCTCACTGGCCCGCTCCTCACTGGCCCGCTCCTCACTGGCCCGCTCCTCACTGGCCCGCTCCTCACTGGCCCGCTCCTCACTGGCCCGCTCCTCACTGGCCCGCTCCTCACTGGCCCGCTCCTCACTGGCCCGCTCCTCACTGGCCCGCTCCTCACTGGCCCGCTCCTCACTGGCCCGCTCCTCACTGGCCCGCTCCTCACTGGCCCGCTCCTCACTGGCCCGCTCCTCACTGGCCCGCTCCTCACTGGCCCGCTCCTCACTGGCCCGCTCCTCACTGGCCCGCTCCTCACTGGCCCGCTCCTCACTGGCCCGCTCCTCACTGGCCCGCTCCTCACTGGCCCGCTCCTCACTGGCCCGCTCCTCACTGGCCCGCTCCTCACTGGCCCGCTCCTCACTGGCCCGCTCCTCACTGGCCCGCTCCTCACTGGCCCGCTCCTCACTGGCCCGCTCCTCACTGGCCCGCTCCTCACTGGCCCGCTCCTCACTGGCCCGCTCCTCACTGGCCCGCTCCTCACTGGCCCGCTCCTCACTGGCCCGCTCCTCACTGGCCCGCTCCTCACTGGCCCGCTCCTCACTGGCCCGCTCCTCACTGGCCCGCTCCTCACTGGCCCGCTCCTCACTGGCCCGCTCCTCACTGGCCCGCTCCTCACTGGCCCGCTCCTCACTGGCCCGCTCCTCACTGGCCCGCTCCTCACTGGCCCGCTCCTCACTGGCCCGCTCCTCACTGGCCCGCTCCTCACTGGCCCGCTCCTCACTGGCCCGCTCCTCACTGGCCCGCTCCTCACTGGCCCGCTCCTCACTGGCCCGCTCCTCACTGGCCCGCTCCTCACTGGCCCGCTCCTCACTGGCCCGCTCCTCACTGGCCCGCTCCTCACTGGCCCGCTCCTCACTGGCCCGCTCCTTGACCTTCTCCTTTTTATTGGCCCCCACCAATTAACCCTGTTGCCCTGTCACTCACCCCTTGCTCCCCCTCCTCACTGCTCCTTTGCCTCTCGCTTCGTGCTCGAACTAGGTCCGAGACCAGTAAGTGTGCCCTTTTACCTAGTGGCCCTGCCACTCGCTCCTCCTCCTCACTGCTCCTTTGCCTCTCGCCCGAGGCAGTGAGGGAGATACCCCGTGGAGGTGCTTGATGCCTGGTGTGTTTGATGGCAGCGTGTGCGCTGCCTGGATGAGTTTGCGATGGCCGGTTTGTGTGGCAGTCCCCGTCTGTGCTGGCATTAATTCCAGGGTGTCTTGGATCCTGCAGGTTTCCACTTGAAGCCTGGCTTCCTGAAGGAGATGGAACAGTTTTACAAATCCATTCCACAGACTCTGAGTGGTGTGAGTGCCAATGACACCAGGAAGGTCAACTCCTGGGTGGAGAAAATGACCGGTGGCAAAATCAAAACCTTCCTGAAGAATGTTCCAGGAAACATTGACCTGCTTCTGGTCAATGCCGTCAACTTTAAAGGTGTGTGTTACAGCCCAAAAGGTGGGAGGTGGACATCACTGGGGGCATAGACTGGATCCCACATACGGTCCCTCACTAGGGGATGGGTCCCACACACACACGGACCCTCACTGGGGGACAGGTCCCACACACACTGACCCTTACTGGTGGACAGGTCTCACGCATTGACCCTCACTGGGGGATGGGTCCCACACACTGACCCTCACTGGGGGACGGGTCCCACACACTGGGCAGCATGTGGGGAGAGCAGGCGTGAATACTGTGTTTGTATCCTGCCCACACAGGCTTGTGGCAAGTTCAGTTTGACCCTCGGGCCACCATCTCTGAGCCCTTCTACCTACAGGATGGCAGCTTGGTGCATATCCCAATGATGCAGCATCCCAAGTACCCCGTCAGCATCTTCCACCATGAGGAGCTCCAGAGTGAGGTGAGGAACATTGGAGACCAGGGCTGCACCCAGTCACACACCTTGGCTCAGAACAGACACCCTTCTTCATGGGGATGGTTCCTGAATGAGGGGGTCCTGTGCAGAGACCCCTGTCCATGGGTCTGGTCTCTGTGAGGGTCCTATGCAGAGACCCCTGTCCATGGGGACAGTTCTTGGTTGTGAGGGTCCTGTGCAGAGACCCCTGTCCATGGGGATGGTTCCTGGTTGTGACGTCATGTGCAGAAACCTTTGTCCAGGGGGCCAGTCTCCATGAGGGCAGGAGAGATGGCGGGGCAGTGGGAGGAGACAATCCCACAGGCAGAAGGTAACAGGTGGATAAAGGAAGGAGGGCACAGCAGCAAACAGGGGGAGGGGGAAGGGGGTGAAGAGCTGGAGGGAAGGAGACAGAGGGTTGGGGAAGGGAGAGAGAACGGGGAGAGGGCCAGCAGGAACCAGAGAAGTCGATGTTAATGCCTTCTGGTTGAAAAGTGTCCAGATGGAAAATTAGATGTTGCCCCTCCATTATAAGGGTGGTCTTGGTTGGACAGTACACAAGGCCAAGGACAGACATGTGAGTATGGGGGTGGGGCGTGGAATTGAAGTGGTCGGACACTGGGAGATCCCTGTCACTGATGCGGACAGAGAAGGTGCTCAGTGAAGTGATCGTCCCGTCTGTGTCCAGTCTCCCCGATGTCACAACAGGAGCACCGGAGGCAGTAGATCTTCATCTCCTCCGAAGCTGCTCGGCCTGCTGAGTCCCCCCGGAGGCCGAGTCCCCCCGGAGGCCGAGTCCCCCCGGAGGCCGAGTCCCCCCGGAGGCCGAGTCCCCCCGGAGGCCGAGTCCCCCCGGAGGCCGAGTCCCCCCGGAGGCCGAGTCCCCCCGGAGGCCGAGTCCCCCCGGAGGCCGAGTTCCCCAGATGAAGGCTGGTCTGTGGGCAGCTTGTTGGAGCTGGTTGGGTCCTGGGACCTGCTAAATCTGGATTGATGGTGATTGATGTTCACTGACTCTGGCTGTTACCACACACCCAGTCTGTGCTAAATGGGGGTGGGATGGAGGGGCTGTTGACGAGAATCCAGGGAGTAATCCGCTCAGGACGGAATGTAGGAAACGGCACTCGGTGATGCCAAAACTTTGGAATTTCCAAGCATTTGGGCATTAGGCTTTCAGATGGGCTGAACAGCCCATGGGTTGGAGAACTTCCATCAAAACCAGTTCCACCACCTGTGTCCAGGAGGGACCTCAGAGTGAGGCATGATCTTGACCGCACAGTGTTGGGTCAAGGTCAAGTGCTGAGGACGGGCAGTGGGGACAGGCAACAGGGATGGGAGATGGAGATGGGTGGTGGGGATGGGGCTGGGCAGTGATGGATGTTCTCAGGACTTATGTCCTTTGTAACCAGCATGGGTTTGATGTGTCACCTCGTTAGGTTATCAAGATGACCTTCAAACAAAACATCAGCTTCATTGTGGTGAAGCCCATGGTGAACCAGAAACTTGATGCCGTTGTCAGCCGCGTCAACATCTCTGATATCCTGCGATATGTCAAGGCCCGGCCGATGATGGTCAAGCTGCCCAAACTCAACTTCAACTTCGGTTTGGACCTGAAGGTTGCTTTACGGAGTCTTGGTGGGTTCTGGTGCTCCCCCCCGTCCTGGTGTTTTCCCCGTCCCATCCCGTTATTTCATATCCCCCTGTCCAAGTGTTTTTCCGTTTCTCCCCCCATCCCAGTGTTTATCCTCCCGTCCCAGTATTCCCCCCCCCCCCCCGTCCCAGTGTTTCATGCCCCATCCCAGTATTCTCCCCCGCTCCGTCCCGGTGTTTCACCCCCCCATCTTGGTGTTTCTCCCCCGTTCCAGTGTCTTACCCCCCCCCAGTTCCGGTGTTCCCCCCCCGTTCCGATGTTCCCCCCCGCTTCTGTCTTGGTGTTTCTCACCCTTCCCTGTGTTTTCCCATCCTGATGTTCCCCATCCCGGTGTTTCCCTGCTCCCCTGTCCCAGTGTTCCCTCTGCCTGTTCCGGTGTTTCCTCCTGTCCTGGTATGTCTCCCCTCCCCCCCCCCCCATTCCGGTGTTCCCCCTGCCCGTTCTGGTGTTTCCTCCTGCCCCGGTATTTCCCTCTGTCCTGGTGTTTCCCCCACTCCGTTCCAGTGTTTCCTCCTAACCCAATGTCCCTTCTCCCCGTGAGCTTTGCATCTCCCCACTGACCTCTCTCACCCCACCTCTGACCTCTTACCTCTTCTTCTACCTGTCCCAACACTACAGGCCTCGACAGCCTCTTCATGAGCCCTGACCTGAGCCGTATGTCAAGTAGGCCGCTGGCCGTGTCTGCCGTGTACCACAAGGCCACCATGGAGGTGACGGAGGAGGGCGTGGAGGCTGCAGCCAGTACCGGGGTCGTCATCAACCGCTCCCTGTTGCAGTGCATCATCAACCGTCCGTTCTTCTTCCTCATCCAGGATGACAGACTGGGCATCCCCCTCTTCCTTGGCACAGTCAAGGACCCCCAGCCCGGGCTGCGGAAGGAGTGGAAGGAGAAGATGACTTTGGACCAGATGATGGAGGTGGGGAAGCCCAGCCCCAAGTGAGAGGTGGGCTTGGATCACCGTCGCACCGTGCTTCGTGTCATACAAATTACCGATTCCCAGTTCCCTCTCAGCTCCTGCTCCTGCCCTGCTAATTTGGCCGCAGCCTGAACACCACTGTCTCCGCTGAAGCATCAGGGGGCTTTTGTCTTTTGAATATTTTATTTAAAATTTTTTCCATGCATGTAATTAGTAAATGTTTAAATAAAGCAGTAATGATTAAATTTATGAAATTACAATGGTTATATGATGGGGTTTTTACCCTGCCCTTACCCTCCCTCCCTATATACCCCCCCACACAAAAAATATAAATGAGATATAAAGTGTAGAAAAGGAAGAAGAAAATAGTTTCCTGGATTGCTCGAAGGGTCAGTTCGCCCATTGGGATCCCACAGTGTTTGTACAGCCATTTTGGGGAAGAAGATTATCACAGGCCTCAAGAGGCCAGATGTACATTTTTACATATTTACCCTGAAACTTTGCATAAACACGTTCAAAATTTTCAAAAAAGTGGCATATTTATCTCTTAAATTGTTTGTGATTTCATCCAAAGGAATGTAATTATTGGTTCCTTCTCCCCCGACCTGAACATGCATCTGATTTCCAGCTCACTGTGATACACTTCTTTGCCATTGCTAAAGCTATTTTAATAAATTTTACTTGATAAAATTATAATTTTAACTTTGGTCTTGTTCCTTCTATATTCCCCAATAAAAATAAGTCTAGGTTTTCAATACGATCCCAGGAATTTGTTCTAAAGAATTTCCCAAGTCCACCCAAAAAGGCCTTACTTTAGAACTAGTGGAGTGTAAAAAGGTTTCTGTCTCTTCACCACATCTAAAATTTTGATGAATCCTATTTCATTCTATTCAATTTTTGCAGTGTTAAATGTAATTGCTGCAGATAATAAAATTGAACTCATCTCTTCCTTACATTTATAATGTTTGTCATAAAGTCCCGACAAAGATTTGACCATCTTTTCTCACGTTAATGGACTCCCTGTGCCTGCTTATAATAAAAATACATTGAAGAAATAAATTTCTAGGTGTTACCTCTCCTGATGAGAGTTTCCAGCTCTCTACCAGCCGGTAAGAATATTGTTGGACCTAACTTTTCCCACAGAAATCCTCTCATTGAAGATCGCAAAGAAGTGAGTTATTCCATATTTATTCCTTAATTGTTGACATGACATCAATTGACCTTGTTCATAAAAATCTTTGATATTTTTAATACCTTTGTGAAACTAAATATTAAAAAATTGATTATCTTTAGTGAAAGGTAAAAGATTATTTTGAATGCAAGTTGTGTTAGGTGATGGACTTCCTTTTGTTCCAATTTTGTTATTTATCTTGTTCCAAAGAGTGATCAAGTATTTCAGCAAAGATGTTTCTTCAACACCAGACATTAATTTTGAATCCCAGTTATATATAAATTCCTCTGCGAATCTCCCTCCTATTTTATTCAACTCTATTTTAACCCAGCTGGTTTTTCTGATCCTTCAAAAAAAAGTGAGAAATCTCATCTGAGCTGCTTGATAATAATTCTTCAAGTTAGGAAGCTGTAGGTCTCCCGATTCCTATTTCCATGTTAATCTTTCTATAGAAACTCTTGACATTTTACCTTTCCAAAGAAATGTCCTTACACATTATTTAATTTTTGAAAAAGAACTTTTGTGGTCATAGTATTGGTAAGGTTTGAAAAAGATATTGTATTTGTGGAAAAACATTAATCTTAATAGAGTTAATGCTTCCTACTAACGTTATTGGCAGGGTCGGCCATTTTTAAATATCTTCAACTTTTTTTAAGTAGTGGTGAATAATTCAGTTTATATAGATTATTTAAATCATTATCTATCCAAATCCATAAATATTTAATTGCCTCTTTTGGACATTTCTTTGACAAAGGCTATAATCTCGTGTAAGGAGCATAATTTCATTTATGTCCCAATTTATTTTATAACCTGAAATCTTACCACATTCTATCAGATATATTAAAACATCATCTGAATATAAACTAACTTTATGCTCTTTCTGACCAACCTTAAACCCCTTAATTTCTAAGTCTTTATTAATTCCTTCCACTAGTGGCTCTATAGCTAAAATGAACAGAGCTAGGGATAAGGGACAACCTTGTTTTCTGGATCGCGCCAATTGAAATGGAGAGGTCATTTGTCCTTTGAGTTACTGCTTTTGCTTTAGGGGTATTATATAGTGCAGTTTATAAAAGTTTAACCACACCTGAATTTATCTAGGACTTTATACAAGGAGTCCCACTCCAGTCTATCAAACATTTTTTCTGCATCTAGAGTCACTGCTATACTCACATCTTTCCTCCTTTGTGCTGATTGTCTCTTTTTCACAAATCCTGTCTGATTCATGTTTATTAATTTAGGCAATAATTCAGCAACTCTATTCGCCAGTATTTTAGCAAGAATTTTTAAGTCTGCATTTAATAATGAGATAGATCTATATGAAGGCAAAGGAGGAAAAACCCAACACCCAACCCCAACCAACCAATTTTCCCCTGCAACCGCTGCAACCGTGTCTGCCTGTCCCGCATCGGACTTGTCAGCCACAAACGAGCCTGCAGCTGACGTGGACTTTTTACCCCCTCCATAAATCTTTGTCCACGAAGCCAAGCCAAAGAGATCTATATGATGAGGATTTTAAAGGATCTCTCTTTTTTGGATTCACAATAATTATTGCTGTTGAAAATGAATCTGGGAGAGTATCAGTTGTTGATGCTTGATCTAACATTTCCATAAAAAAAGGAATCAATATGTCTTTAAATTTTTTTATAAAATTCAGGTGGGAAGCCATCTTCCCCCAGGGACTTGTTACTTTGTAATGAACTCATTACCTCCTTCACCTCTAATTGTATAAAGTTTGTACTCAATTCCATTTGTTCTTCCATATTCAATCTAGGTAAATTTATCCTGGATAAATATCTGTCTATTTTATTATAATCTTTTAAGGACTCTGAACTATATAATTTGGAATAAAAGTTCTTAAAAGATTCATTTATTTCTTGAGGTTTATAACTAACCACATTCAAGTCATTTTTAAGTGCATTAATTGTTTTACAAGCCTGTTCCGGTTTCAATTGGCACGCAAGTACTTTGTGCGCTGATCACCTAATTCATAGCACCTCTGTTTAGTTCTTGTCATCACCTTTTCTGTTCTACAGGTCTGTAGTGTATTATTGAAGTTTTTTTGTTAATTAGTTGTGGGAACATTCAACGAACTGGAACCTCAAAGTTCTGCCGGAGACATCCTGTATCTGCTGGGTTACCAAGCAACTGCCTTTACTTCCTATAACGCTGACCAAGATTGCCGGGGTTTCCTGACGCTGAGAGAGGCTGCCTGTACTTCCTGTAATGCTGATCAAAGTTTCCTATGTCTAATGTCAATGAGTAAAGTTGCCAGGGTGGTGAAGTTCAGTAGGTGTCCATGAGGCTGGCACTGTGGTGATTGAAATCTGTCCACTGGTGTCCTGGGGTTATCTGGAACCAACAGGTCCCACCGGGAGCAGGAATCGTCCACCTGGCCCATTGAGCCATCCAACAACATCGCCCCTGATCTGTCTGGTACCCCCATGGGACCAGTGGTTATGAGAAGTCACTGGTTAGACTGGGTGGATTTTTCCCAGAGCCCACAAGACCTTGTAGAGGTTTACATAATCATAGAGGCATGAGGGGAATCTAAAACTCGAGCGCATGGGTTAAAAGTGAGAGGGAAAGTACATACCCCCCACCCCGAGACATGGGGTAGGCCCTTCAGGAGATTAGCCCCCCTCACCCCCACCCCAAGATCCTGGGATAAGTCCTTCAGGAGATTGCCCCCCCCAACCCCGAGACCAGGGGTAGGCCCTTCAGGAGATTGGACCCCCCCCCCATCCTGAGACTCTGTGGTAGGCCCTTCAGGCATGTTTCTGTGAGATACTTGCTTTGGGTTAGGGAGGCAGGAATGGCTGCTCTCTCCAGCCTTTCTTGTGTGCTGCATGGAGCCCTTTGCTGAATCCATCAGAAAGGACGAGGACATCAGAGGATTGATGTTGCCAGGCAATGGAGACCCTCAGGTCAAGGCCTCCCTGGACAAGATGACATCATAGTCTTCAGTTGGAGTCGATGAGTCCCACGCCACCAATCGTGGAAAAGCTTTTTACATCTTTGTCCACAAGTCCAGCAGGCAGTGGTGAACATGGAACAACCTGAAGACACTGAGACAAATACTCAATGGACATTGTGGGTTGGTTACCGGAGCAGACAACCCAGGTTATTGAGCAGATCACCTCATCGCCAGTGCTCATGGACCAGCACCAGGACTTGCCCTGGCTGGTGGCGTGAGTCTGTGGCCCTCCCAGTCAGACCCCTCCTGCATAACTGGAACATCACCCACCATGCAAATTGCCCCCAAGGTGACTGCGCTGGAGTGGAGACCATCGCCCACCTCTTTACAGAATGCAGATTCACTAAGAGTGTGTGGAGAAGGCTGCCAGGGACCTCGTTATAGTTCAGGCCTGGCAGCAGCATGATGGAGGACTCTGATCTGGTCGTCGGCAGAATCACAGATGGCAATGAGGAAGTGTACAGGAGGGAGATAGATCAGCTCGTTGAATGGTGTAACAACAACCACCTTGTGCTCAACGTTAGCAACATCAAGGAGCTGATTGTGGACTTCAGGAGGAAGGTGGGGAAAACACGACCCAGTCCTCATCAAGGGCTCAATAGTGGAGTGGGTGAAGAACTTCAAATTCCTGGGTGTCAGCATCTCCGAGGATCTGTCCTGGAGCCTCCATGTTGATGTAATCTCAAAGAAGGCTCATCAGCGGCTATACTTTGTGAGATGCCCGAGGAGGTCCAGTACGTCACTGAAGACTCTCATAAATCTCTACAGGTATACCGTGGAGAGCATTCTGGCTGGTTGCATCACCTCCTGGTATGGAGGCACCAACTCTCAAGACAAGAATAAACTCCAGAGGGTTGTTAACTCTGCCTGCGCCATCACAGGCACCAGACTTCACTCCATCGAGGACATGAACATGAGGCAGAGTCTATTCTCTATCCTCAAAAACCCCCTCTTCACTCTGCTACCATCGGGGAAAAGGTACAGGAGACTGAAGACAAGCACCCAGCAGCACAAGGACAGCTTCTTCTCCGCTGCCATCAGATTCCTCAATGAACCACAGACACAGCCTCATCTTGTCTATTTTCTGAAAGATCTATTTATTTTTAAAATGTAATTTATAGCAATGTTTCCATTGTAATGCCACAAAACAGCTCATTTTATGACATGTTTATGATCCATTCCAGTTTGTCTATTGCAGCAACAGGTCTACGGCAGATGCCATCTCACTGGCTCTACACAAAGCCCTGGAACACCTAGACATTGAAGATACAGACATCAGGATGCTTTGATTCAACTACAGTTTGGCATTTAACACCATCATCCCCTCAAAACTGATCAACAAACTCCTAGTCCTAGGAGTTAACACCCCACTGCGTAATTGGATCATGGATTTCCTCACCTCCAGACCACAATCAGTGAGGATTGGTAAGAACATTTCCACAATCTCCTTCAGTACCGGAGCACCACAGGCCTGTGTTCTTAGACCTCTGCTTTTAAAAAAAAAAAAATTATTTTTCACACTGTGAACCACATTGACCAAAATACACATAAACATTTCCCTCTTGAATATACACAGTCATTTTCTCCCCTTTTTCCCCCTCCCTTCCCTCCCTTCTTCTCACCCCCTCCTTCCCACCCACTCAACGTTCAACATATATGATACATTAAACCCATTAAACAATGTCGTCACACAATGAAAATAAACAAGAAATTTGTGTCATCTACTTTTACACACTGGGTCAGTTCATTTCGTCTTCTTCTCATTCTATCATTTTAGGGGATGGAGGTCCGCAGTAGGCCCTTTCTGTTGTGTTCCATGTACAGTTCCCAAATTTGTTTGAATACTGTGATGTTATTTCTTAAATTATGTTATTTTTTTCCAATGGAATACATTTATTAATTTCTATGTACCATTGCTGTATTCTCAGGTTCTCTTCTTCTAATTTCCAGGTTGACATTATATATTTTTTTGCTACAGCTAAGACTATCATAATAAATCTTTTTTGTGCTTCATCCAAATCGAGGCCAAGTTCTTTACTTCTTATATTACTTAGAAGAAAGATCTCTGGATTTTTTGGTATGTTATTTTTTGTGATTTTATTTAATACCTGATTTAGATCTTCCCAAAACTTTTCCACTTTCTCACATGCCCAAATTGCATGTACTCTTGTCTTAGCCATCTGCTTTACTCACTTTACATCTACCACTGTGTAGCTCAGTCAGACAATAACACCATCTACACATTTACCGATGATGCCACAGTAGTGGGTTGTATATAGGAAGGGGATGAGTCATCAAACAGGATGGAGATTGAAAACTTGGTTGAATGGTGCAATAACAACAACCTCACACTCAATGACACCAAAATAAGGAGCTGATTGTTGACTTCAGGAAGGGAAAACCAGAGGTTTACAATCCAGTGATCATTGGGGATCAGAGGTGGAGAAGGTGAGCATATTTAGGTTCTTGGGAGTCACTATCTCAGAAGATCTTTCCTGGACCCAACACACTAATGGCATCGAAGAAAGCTCATCAGTGCCTTCTCCCTAAGGAGTTTGCGGAGGTTTGAATTTCTACAGAGGTGTGGAAAGTGTGCTGACTGGTTGCATCACAGTCTGGTATGGGGACACCAATACCCCTGAGTGTAAAACCCTGCGCAGCCCAGGAGATCACAGGAAAAACCCTCCCCACTATCAAGAACATCTACAGGGAACACTGCTGCCATCAGGAATGAGGTCTCAGTGCCACAGACTCACGCCACCTGGTCCAAGAATAGCTGCTCCCCCTCCACCATCAGAATCCTCAACCAATCAGGGCCCCATTTAAGGACTCTGACTTGTGCACTGTATTGACTTTTTTCCTCTCTATTGTATTATTTGTTTACACGTGTACATTGTATACAGTTTTTTTGTAATTCTGCCTCACCCGCAGGAAAAAGAATCTCAGGGTTGTATGTGATATGTATGTTCTCTGACAGTAAATGTGAATCTGAATAATAAATTCTGACTCTGATCTATGGGCTGTTCCTGGGGACTCTCACAGAGTCAGACATTCAGAACTGTTGGAGGACCATCAACAGTGAAAAGCGCTCTCTGGTTGGCCCGAGACCAGTTGATCTTTCAGCGTGCTGAGATGTTGTTATGGGAACTCTGCCGACTGGCACATTCCAGGCAGCAGGAGGGACGCACTGAGGTCTGGTGCAGCCAATGCAAGGGGGCTTTGGGGAAGGACCATTGTCTCGAGTCCTCCCATTACCGGGCACTGAGGGGCTGAGGCTGAGGGCAAACAACCAAAGGAGGAGAAATTTCAAGGGGCCACAGCAGTGATAATGGTGTAAATTGAGAGTGTATGTATCGACGTACAGTGATGGGAATGTGTGGACGTGACACTGAGGGTGAGGAGAGACTTGGAATAGTTTTCCTTTTAGACAGGGCCCTTTGTAATGTTTGGGACAGAAACACTTTTGCCTGTGTTCTTCAGTGTTGCCTCTGTATTTCTGTTCATGAAGTCTTCTGTGGACAGTGGTCATTGGCACATCCACACCTGCCTCCTGAAGAGCGTTTCTGATCTGTTGGGTCTTTGGGGATTTTTCTTCATTGTGATGAGAATTCTTGTCTTCAGCAGTGCAGGTCTTCCTTGGAAATACCAGTCCCTTTATGGTTACTGAGCTCACCAGTACACCCTTTTTAATGATGTTCCAATCTGTTGATTTTGGTCATCCTCAGGTTTGGGCGATGACTCTTACCATTTTACTCTTGTTTTTCAGCCTCATAATGGCTTCTTTCACTTTCATTGGTACAACTCTGGTCCTCGGTGAAAAATGGCGACTACAGACTCCTAAAGCTTAGAAGCTTCAGGGCATTGCAGTTAATGTTGGGGTTAGTGAACCGTCTTTACAGCACCAGTGATCGGGACCAGGGGTGTTCGAATCCCGTGTTGTCTCTAAGGAGTTGGTATGTTCTCTCCATGTCCAGTGGGTTTTCTCCAGGGGTTCTGGTTTCCTCCCACCATTTAGAAAGTATTGGGGGTGTAATTAGGCAGCGCAGCTCGTGGGCCGAGATGGCCTGTTACCGCACTGTAGGTCTACAGGTCTAAAGAAAGTCTCACTCTGTTATACCTGCACCAATGAAGCAATTAAACATACCCGAGTCTCACAAACACCTGTGGAGCCAAAGGTCCCAAATGTTATGGTGCCCTGAAATGAGGGGACTCTGTATAAAAAGTCTTGTCATTTCTACATGGTCAAACCAAAATGTGCACAAATAACTGTGAATAAAATCTGGAATTGGACTTTATTCACAGTGAATTATCTGATTACAAATTTAAACAGTGGAGCACGGGGGAAAATAAAGGAAAAAAGGGTCTTTGTCCCAAACATGATGGAGGACTGTGTAAATAATGTATTGTGAATAAAGTCGATTTTTGGTTTAAAAATAATTAAAAAAAACTATCCTCATGTGTTGGTGTTTCAGGGCCCCCTCGCCCTGTACCCATGGAGCCACACATTGCCCCAGCCCTCTCTGCTGGGCCAGGACAGGCTGTGAGTTGCCCCAGCAGTGTCTCTGAGCCATCCCTGCTCTGGTGCCTGCGTGGACAGGAAGCAGAGTTATTTTTAGCTGGCTCCCTGTAGACCAACCTCAACATCAGCCACGTTGCTGCAGGCAGGCAGCTGGACAACAGACTCCCTCCGAGGTCGGTCTGGACTGAGACTCGACAACACCAGAGGTGCCACGTCACCAGAAGTGCAGGACAAGTGTGGAGAACAGACTGAGCTGAACGTTGCTGACTTTCAGGCAGGTAAACAGAAGAACAGTTGAACGGTGGGGGAAGGAGGGAGAGGTGGGAAGGGGGGAGGGAGGGCTTGCCTCCACAGCAGCCTTGGCTGGGCACCCCTGCCTCTCTCTGCCTGTCACAGGGTCAGTGGGATGAGAGTGCCCTTGACCAGTGAGTGTGGTAAACCAGAAAGCTCGACTCCAAAGAGGCAAAGTTTAAGCTGGATGTGAAGCGATGATGAGGGCAGGGTAAGGGTCTCAGATCGAGCAGGGTAGGTTCGGTCAGAACACTGAACCACAGGGAGCGCCTGGGTGTGGTCAGAGGATAGGGGTCATCAGCAATGCCTAGGAGTGGTTAAGGGCCAAGAGTCCATAGACCATAATATATAGGGAACTGAAGCAGGCCATTCGGCCCATCTAGTCTGCTCTGCCATTCCATCATGAGCTGATCGATTCTCCCACTCAGCCCCACTCCCCTGCTACCTTCTCCCCATTGATTGACTGACTATTCAGGTGTCTATCAATCTCTGCCATAAATGCACCCAATGGCCTGGCCTTCACAGCAGCCCATGACTAAAAATTCACCACCCTCTGGCAAAATAAATGGCTCTGCATCTCTGTTCCAAGCAGACACCCTTCAATCCTGAGGCTGTGCCCTGTTGTCCTAGACTCTCCCACCACTAGAACTAACTTTGTCACATCTACTTTGTTCAGGCCTTTCTAGATTCAAAATGCTTCCATGAGGTTCCCACCTCATCATTCTGAACTCCAAGAAGCCCAGTCCAAGAGCCAGCAAACGTTTCTCGTGTTAATCCCTACATTCCAGGAATCTTCTCTGAACCCTCTCCAATGCCAGATAAGGAGCTCGAAACTGTACCCATCCTCCAGGGAGGCCTCACCAGTGCCTTGTAGAAGCCTCAGCATCACATCTCTGCTCTCATGTCCAATTCCTCTGGATATGAATGGAAGCCTTCTTCGACTGACAATGTCAAAGGCTTTGGTTTAAGGGTTAATACTGATCTAAGGGTTAACGTGGATTCACATCTCCAGGCTGGGGATTAAAGGGTTAACACTGACCCACATCCCCAGGCAGTGCTGGATTGGGACCATTGACGACTACTCGCTGTGTCGAGCAGTTTGTGGAACCCCTGGTGTCAATAGTCAGACTGGGTCCACACCCCGAGCAGGTACAGTCCAGGTGACCACTCACCGTCTACTTGTGGCCCCCACAGAAACATCTTTAACCAGTTCATTCCTTTCACCTCTGGTTCATCTCTGGGCCAGGTTGAGTGTGACAGTGGTTATTTGCTTGGTTCAGTCAACTTGACCTCTGTACTGTCAGTTGCATGAAGGTTCAAAGTTCTCTCTGAACCAAAGTGTTTTCCTTCAACCCCTGGGGCCTGCTGGTCAACCAGGGAGTGCACGGTGGGGAGAGGCTCAAAGTGCCACCCACAGTCACACTGGAGAGATACCAGGTCATGCAGTATCTGTGGGCAGTCAACGTCTCGGGCCTGAGCCCTTCGCCAAACCTCAGGCAGAGCACGTTAAAAGGTGGGGTGAGGAGGGGAAGGGGTTTGGGACATGGGCTAACAGGTAGAGGGGAGAAGAGAAAGGAGCTGAGGAAGGATGGGGGAGGTACCGGGTAACTCTCAGATAGGGAAGGGAAGCAGATGAAAGGAATGGGGAACCGGGGAGACCTGGGGAGGGGGTGAACGGAGACTGTAAAGGTCAATACTGATGCTGTCTGGTTAGTGAGTGCCCAGTTAGAATATTGTTCACCTCCAGGAGAGTAGGTGGGTAGGTGTGTGTGTGTGTGTGTGTTTGTGTGTGTGTGTGTGTGTGGAAAGGGAGGGAGATTTTTTTTTTAGCTTTCCATAGAAACCTGGCAAAGTCTGTTTCAAAGGGGGTCATTTTGAGCAATTTAACCTTGAGCAACATCCAGCAAAAAACAGCCTATCAATAACTAACCCCTCCCTCCCTCCCTCCCTCCACCACTCAGTGGCTGCCCTCCGCTCCATCTACAGGATGCCCTGCTGTTCCTTAAGGAGAGAACTCCAGTAGCACCTCCCCCAGGCCAACCACCTCCCCCACCTCAGAGGATAAGGCAGTTGGCCCAGGAGACACCACCACTTGAGGTTCCCCTCCATGTGACACCCAATTCTGGCTGAGAAATATTTTTCTGGCCCTTCTGAGCCTCTGGGTCTAAATCATGGGAAGTTGCACCCCACCAGCTCTAGGAGAGAGCCTTCAGCTCATAGGATCAAGGGGGGTGGGGCCCAGATCCTGAAAACAAAGGTTTAAATGTTCCCTTGAAGTCAGGAAGAGAAAGTTTCTACTTTCCTGAATAGGCCTGGAATTCCTTTCAAGGAGTTACCCAGTGGGATAGCAGAGCTGGCTGGGAACTCCACTACCACTGGGGCATAGAGTTTGTTCTGTTTTGCACTGTATTGTGGTTAATATATCCACCATTATGGAGCAAGCTCAGCTCAGCAACAGTGACTGGTGTAGGAGATCGTGGTAAAACACCGTCTAAGCAGTGGGATAGAATGGGGACACTGATGTTCAGTTGCAGTAGTTGTGGTGCGGTTTTCAAATTCTGGGAGAGAGCCATAGATCAGAGTCAGGAAGTTGGGACAAGGCTGTCGGGATTGGTGGTGGTGGTGGGGGGGGGGGGGGGGGGGGGGAAGTAGCAGAAGCCAGGGAGGGATCTGGACCTGCTGAGGGTGGGGGAGAGTTCATGATACCATTGTCAACTGAAACTAAGGTATGGGAAAGAAATGCATTTCCCAGCATATCCCAAAACACTTTACAGCAAATATATGAAGCCCTAGCTATCAAATTGTACACAGCTGGATCCCACAGTCAGCAATGAACATTTTGGGAATGGTCATTAGATCAGATGGCATCTGTGGAGAGAGAAACAGAGTTAATGTTTCAGATCCAAGATCTTCCATGAGTGGTTCAAGTTCAGAGAAAATGGTTGTCCTAGGACATGGGGCAGGGCTGTGTTCTTCTACCACATTTTACATCCCAGAACAGACAGGGCTGGTGTTCACTTTAAGAGGAATAGAATGTAGGAGCAGGGATGTGATGTTGAGGCCTCATCAGGCCCTGGGGAGGCCTCAGGTGGAGGATTGTGAGCAGTTTTGGGCTCCTCGTTTAAGGAAGGATGTGCTGATGTTGGAGAGGGTTCAGAGGGGGTTCACGAGGATGATGCCAGGAATGAAAGGGTTAATGTACGAGGAGCATTTGACAGCTCTTGGCCTGAACTCGTTGGAATTTAGGAGAATGAGGAGGAATCTCATTGAAACATTTTGAATGTTGAAAGTCGATGTAGAAAGGTTGTTTCCCACAGTGGGAGAGTCGAGGACAAGAGGGCACAACTTCAGGATTGAAGGGTGTCCACTTAGAACAGAGATGATGAGGAATTTCTTCAGCCAGAGGGTGGTGAATCTGTTGAATTTGTTGCCACAGGCGGTTGTGGAGGCCGGGTCATTGGGTGTATTTAAGACAGATTGATAGGCTCTTGATTAGCCAGGGCATCAAAGGTTATGGGGAGAAGGCTGAGAGGAAGAATGGATTAACTCATGATTGAATAGTGGGGCAGACTCAATGGGCTGAATGGCCTATTTCTGTTCCTATGTCTTATGCCTTTGATTAGTCCTCCAGTGCTGAACGGTGTGTTCACTCCCTCAGTTCTCCCCACAGCTTCAGCCGAGGTCTCAATCTTCTGATTTGGGGACGTGAGTCTGGTTCAGATCTGCATCTCCAGAGAGGTGTAGTCACCTTGTCCAGGTTCCCAGTGTGTCCAGCTAGGCTCTGGGAACCTCACCGCCACCATCTGTTCTTCTCCTCAGGTCTGAAGGCAAGATGAAGCTCCTGCTCTTATTGATGTTGCTGGGGGCCACCCCACTGGCCTCCAGCCAAGAGGACGATTTCACAGTGGTAAGCAACAGGTGATGGACCATCTCACGGGGTCCACAGTGCTTGGTTTGGACCTTCAGAGGATTTGGGAAGGGACAGAGTGGAGCGTGCTCATATCCCTGGAGTAAGAGGGTGGTGGATTACTTGCTGAGTTGGAAAATTAGTGAGGGAACAAGTGGTTTGAAATGGGCAGAATTGAGGGGCAAGAGGGAGCAAAGGCTTTGCTGGAGGAAGGGGCCAGAAGTGAGGAAGGGGCCAGAAGTGAGGAAGGGGCCAGAAGTGAGGAAGGGGCCAGAAGTGAGGAAGGGGCCAGAAGTGAGAAAGGGGCCAGAAGTGAGGAGGGGGCCAGAAGTGAGGAGGGGGCCAGAAGTGAGGAGGGGGCCAGAAGTGAGGAGGGGGCCAGAAGTGAGGAGGGGGCCAGAAGTGAGGAAGGGGCCAGAAGTGAGGAAGGGGCCAGAAGTGAGGAAGGGGCCAGAAGTGAGGAAGGGGCCAGAAGTGAGGAGGGGGCCAGAAGTGAGGAGGGGGCCAGAAGTGAGGAGGGGGCCAGAAGTGAGGAAGGGGCCAGAAGTGAGGAAGGGGCCAGAAGTGAGGAAGGGGCCAGAAGTGAGGAAGGGGCCAGAAGTGAGGAAGGGGCCAGAAGTGAGGAAGGGGCCAGAAGTGAGGAAGGGGCCAGAAGTGAGGAAGGGGCCAGAAGTGAAGGAAGGGGCCAGAAGTGAGGAAGGGGCCAGAAGTGAGGAGGTGCTGATGTTGGAGAGGGTTCAGAGGGTCTCAACCTGCCGGAAAATTCACCTATCCAGCATCTACCAATCCCCATAGGTGCCAGATAACAGGGGTTTAACTGTATATTCCTTTAACTTCACTTCCCAAGAGGCAACACTTAAAATTCTTCAAAGGGGTGAGAAAGGTTTGTAAACGTCATAATTTAGTTCACACATCAACTGATATCACTGACTGACGGGGAGCTGTCGGACAAACCTGAACTCTTCTCTGGACTGTCGAGGCTGTGTGGAGACTGGGTTATATTCGATAAGAGGTAGTGACGGTCGTTTTTCCCAGCGTGGAGGGCACAGTTTTCAGGGGAGGAGGTTGTTTATGAGGGCAGAGTTTGTTACACAGAGTGGGGTGATGGAAGGAGACACAGAGAGGGAAGGGAAGGATAGGAATTGGCAGGCCATCCTGGTCAGCAGTGGCATTAATGGCCGAAGGGCCTGTTGCTGGAATGGACACGGGAGCAATGATGATCTCAGGACAGATTGGTGCAGGGAGAATGCACTGGGGTCAGCTGCAGTCATGGGGATCATGGGTCACTGCAGTCAATGCGGTCAGGGGTCAGCACCTGCTCCCATGCTGTTATTTTGACCCTGAGACATGTCTGATGTTGGCAGGATCCACTGGGGGATGAGAGCGCAGGCCTGGACTTGGCTGCGGAGGAGGAGAGGTTGGAAGAGGAGGTGCTGGGGTCACCGGTGCAAAGACTCGCCTACTCAATCTCCGAGTTCGGCTACGACCTCTACCGCTCGGTGGCCAAGAGGGAAAATGGTGCCAACATCTTCCTCTCACCCCTGGCTGTAGCTGCAGGCCTCTCTGCATTGTCTCTCGGTGAGGATGGACCTCGAGATCTGCTCCGCAGGGAGGGGCTGCCCCAATGGTGGGTCCCACTGCCTATGTCGGGGGGGCTGACCCATATCACAGGAAGGGGCTCTCCCTCCTCTCCACCCCCACTTTGCCAGAATGGTTGTCAGCCAGGTCTCAGGTCCCGTCCCCACAGATAATCTGTGTACCTGGGTGGGCAAGAGATCTAGGCTGAGCTGGGGTTATGAGGCACCGCACTTGTGGAACCTGACTGTGAGGGGTATGGACCCAGGAGAAGGCATCACCTTTGGGGCAAAGGCCAAAGGGACATGGAGCACAGATCTCTGGGGTACCCACTCTCCCAGGGTACAGTCCCTGAAGGGGTGACCCTTCGTTGGGTGACGGTCCTGCCAGATTTACAGTAACTTGGACTGTTATTTCCTTTCACAGGTGCTGACTCCACAAACAAGGAGATTTTACAGAGAATCCTGAACTATGGCCAACTGCAGGACATCGATGTGCACGCTGTTTTCAAGGAGCTCCTGGCCGACACCAGCACCCAGAACAAACAATTCGACATAGTCTCACGGATATTCGGCAAAAAAAGTGAGAACATGTGAATTTCTTGGGTCATGAGTATGTGTGTGTTTGTGAGAGAGAGTGTGTGTGTGAGTCTGTGAGAGAGAGTGTGTGTGTGTGAGAGAGAGAGTGTGTGTGAGTGTGCGTGAATATGTGAGTGTGTGTATTAATGTGTGTGTTAATGTGTGTGTTTCCTGCTCACGGTGTCGAAGGCTTTGGTGAGGTCAACAAAGGTGATGTAGAGTCCTTTGTTTTGTTCTCTGCACTTTTCTTGGAGCTGTCTGAGGGCAAAGACCATGTCAGTAGTTCCTCTGTTTGCGCGAAAGCCGCACTGTGATTCTGGGAGAATATTCTCGGCGACACTAGGTATTATTCTATTTAGTAGAATCCTAGCGAAGATTTTGCCTGCAATGGAGAGCGCATCGGATGTCCCCCAAAGTTCCTCAACATGATTATCCAACTGCACAAAAACCAACAAGGTCGAGTCAGATACAGCAATGAGCTCTCTGAACCCTTTTCCATTAACAATGGCGTGAAGCAAGGCTGTGTTCTTGAACCAACCCTCTTTTCAATCTTCTTCAGCATGATGCTGAACCAAGCCATGAAAGACCTAAACAATGTAGACGCTGTTTACATCCGGTTCCGCACGGATGGCAGTCTCTTCAATCTGAGGCGCCTGCAAGCTCACACCAAGACACAAGAGAAACTTGTCCGTGAACTACTCTTTGCAGACGATGCCGCTTTAGTTGCCCATTCAGAGCCAGCTCTTCAGCGTTTGACGTCCTGCTTTGCGGAAACTGCCAAAATGTTTGGCCTGGAAGTCAGCCTGAAGAAAACTGAGGTCCTCCATCAGCCAGCTCCCCACCATGACTACCAGCCCCCCCACATCTCCATCGGGCACACAAAACTCAAAACGGTCAACCAGTTTACCTATCTCGGCTGCACCATTTCATCAGATGCAAGGATCGACAATGAGATAGACAACAGACTCGCCAAGGCAAATAGCGCCTTTGGAAGACTACACAAAAGAGTCTGGAAAAACAACCAACTGAAAAACCTCACAAAGATAAGCGTATACAGAGCCGTTGTCATACTCACACTCCTGTTCGGCTCCGAATCATGGGTCCTCTACCGGCATCACCTACGGCTCCTAGAACGCTTCCACCAGCGTTGTCTCCGCTCCATCCTCAACATCCATTGCAGCGCTTTCATCCCTAATGTCGAAGTACTCGAGATGGCAGAGGTCGACAGCATCGAGTCCACGCTGCTGAAGATCCAGCTGCGCTGGGTGGGTCACGTCTCCAGAATGGAGGACCATCGCCTTCCCAAGATCGTGTTATATGGCGAGCTCTCCACTGGCCACCGTGACAGAGGTGCACCAAAGAAAAGGTACAAGGACTGCCTAAAGAAATCTCTTGGTGCCTGCCACATTGACCACTGCCAGTGGGCTGATATCGCCTCAAACCGTGCATCTTGGCGCCTCACAGTTTGGTGGGCAGCAACCTCCTTTGAAGAAGACCGCAGAGCCCACCTCACTGACAAAAGGCAAAGGAGGAAAAACCCAACCCCAACCAACCAATTTTCCCCTGCAGCCGCTGCAACCGTGTCTGCCTGTCCCTCATCAGACTTGTCAGCCACAAACGAGCCTGCAGCTGACGTGGACTTTTACCCCCTCCATAAATCTTCGTCCGCGAAGCCAAGCCAAAAAAAAGAATGTGTGTGTTAGTGTGTCTATGTGAGTGTGTGTGACAGGATGTGTGTGAGTGTGTGTGAGTGAGTGTATGAGTGTGTGTGTGTATATGTGTGTGAGAGAGTGTGTATGTGTGAGACTGCGTGAGAGTGTTTGTGTGAGAATCTGTGAGATTGTGTGTATGTGAGGGTGTGTGTGAGAGAGTGTCTGGGTGTGTGATTGAGAGTGTGCGTATGTGAGTGAGTGATTGAGAGTGTGTGTTAGTGTGTGTATGTGAGAGTGTTTGTGTGTAAGTGTGTGTATGTTAGGGTGTGTGATTGTGCGTGTGTGTTAATGTGTGTATGTATATGTGTGTGTGAGTGAGTGTGTGCGAGTGATTGTATGTGTGTGTGAATGTGTGTGAATGAATATGTGTGAGTGTGTGTGAATGTGTGTGTGAGTGTTAGTATGTGTGTGAGGGTGTGTGTGAGTGTGTAAGTGTGTGTGTCAGCATGTGTGAGTGTGCGTGGGTGCACAATTGCACGTGTGGCTGTGAGATCCAGTGAGGTGCAGCCCCTGCTTTCAGCTGTATTTTCCTTGGGAATGAATGTAGCTGAGGTCCCTGTGACCAGTGGCCTGCTCCCTGCGCCTCTAACGTGGGGCCCGTGAATGACTCCAGTCAGACCCCAGAGATGGGGTTCCAGAGCTGAGCCCACCTGTCATTGTGTTCAAACGCACACACACTCACCAGCTGTGTTCTCCTTGCTGCAGGACTGAGAATGAAGCAAGCGTTCCTGAGTCAGGTCAGTCAGTACTACGGTGCCAGGCCTCGGGCTGTGGGGACCAACACACAGCGGGAGGTGCAGGTCATCAACAGATGGATGAGAGGCCAAAGGGGAGACAAGATGAGCCAATTCATCAGGAAGATCCCAGCTAATCTCAGCCTGCTTTTGCTCAGTGCTGCCCAGCACCAAGGTGAGTGTAGGGGCCAGGCGCAGGGTGGCATAGAGGAAGCGAACTGGACAACGCCTGTGGACAATCCCTGCAGGGGTGACTCTTCCTGGGGTACAGACCCTGAGGGGGGGGTGACTCTTCCTGGGGTACAGACCCTGAGGGGGGGGGTGACTCTTCCTGGGGTACCGACCCCGAGGGGGGGGTGACTCTCCCCGGGGTACAGTCCCTTTGGGGGTGACTGTCCCTGGGCTACTCTGCCTGAGGGGGTGACTCTCCCCAGGGTGACATCCGACTGACACTGCTCACCAATTATGTTGTATTCCAGGGCAGCTTCTGACAGAGTTCAACACAGCTGACACAAGGAAGCAGCCATTCCGATCAAGCGACGGGAGACAGGTCAACATTCCCATGATGAACAGTCAGCACTACCCGCTGCGCTATGGTTACGACTCCGAGATCAACTGTAAGGTACTGCGCCCTGAACTGTCACTCTGCTTGACTCATTCCGTTGTCTATGCCATGGGAGGTGCTGTGAGGGGATCCCGTGCCCTGGGATGGGCAGTGAAGGGGACTCCGCGCCATTGGAGAGGCAGAGAGGGGGCTCCGCGCCGTGGGAGGGACGGTGAGGGGGCTCCGTGCAGGGAACGGCCCCATTTGGCTCCAGTGCGATGCGCCTGTCTCTGGGCTATGGGATCGCTGCCGGGCCACAGGTGAAAGCTCTACCTTTCCCCGCAGATTGGCCTGCTCCCACTGCATGGGGACCTCAGCTTGCTGATCTTCCTGCCCAGCGGACCTACGTACAACCTGAGTGCCGTGGAGCAGAGCCTGACACCGATCTTTGTCCATGACCTCGTCTACCAGTTACAGCCTGTCCGAGCCAGTGTGTCCATCCCCATACTGACCATTGACAGCGGCCTAGAGCTCCGTGATGTGCTAGGAGAGATGGGTAAGTGGAGCTACAGCTTGGGATAGGAGCTGAGGGAGGGAGACGACCCCACACTGTCCATCAACACTCTGCCATGTGCTGGGGGAAGGTGAATGGATGCTCTGGGTGGGGGTCGTGGACCCTGGGCTGTTCCCTGCCCCTGACTGCACACACCACCCCAAAACATGGACAGCTAAGAGCTGAGGGTGTGGGCAGGTGAAGGGTCTGCTCCAGGGGTGGGAGAATTCTGTGAGTGGGGGATGGGGAGGGGTGGGTGGGGGATGATGGATGGGGAGGGGTGGATGGGGGATGAGGGACAGAGGGTGGAGGACAAGAAGGGGTGGGTGAGGGGCAGGGGGGAAGTTGGGGGGGATGGGGAGGGGCAGTTGGGGGGATGGGGAGGGGCAGGTGGGAGACAGGGAGGGGTGGGTGGGGGACAGTGGACAGAGGGTGGGGGAAGTGTGGGGGGATTGGGGAAGGGTGGGCACCATGTCCGGACAAGCCTCGGGGGAAGGGGAAAGGTAGCATATCTGGTCGTTTCCAACTGGGACCTTCTGTTTTGATCAGGTCTCAGCCCCCTCTTGTCCCAGACTGATCTGTCAAGACTCACCACCAGCAGCCAAGCCTTCATCACCAGTGTCCAGACCAGGCTCTCCCTCGCTCTGGAGGAACAGGGTCTGGAAGAGGCTAGCCCTCCTTCAGCCAATCAGCCCAACCTCCACATCAACTTCCATGTCGACCGGCCCTTCATCTTGGTGCTGTCCCACAATCCGTCTGGCTGCCTGCTCTACGTCGCAAGAGTGCTCCACCTCCCCCAGCCCCCTGCCTCAGGCCATTCCTGAGCCAAGCGGGTGGTCTCCTCTCTCCCCCTTCACTCTCACCTAAACCCTCCCTCCCTCCCACACCCCAACCCTCCCTCCCACACCCCAACCCTCCCTCCCTCCTTTCCCACACCCCTCTCTCTACCTCTCCCTCATTCTTACTCATTCTCCACCAATCTCTGACTACCCCTCTCGTTCCCTCTCTCAGTCACCCATGATATACCCCTGGCCCCTTCACTCTCTCTATCTTCCTCTCTCAATCCTGTTCTATTTAATTCCAGTTCTTGTTCGAGTCTCCTCCATTCCTCTCCCCCCGAGGTTTCCCGCTGGTCCAACCATCAGATTCCAGCCCTCATCGATGTTCATTTTCACCTGTTCAAATTCCCTTCTGCCCACTGTCCTAACCTGGAACTTTCCACTGTCCCAGGCCTAGTACTGACCCAGACCGGCATTGCCCACGGACCCGTTTAGCAGTGACCACAGCCCCTGGCCTGGCATTGACTACCGCACTACCCCAGGCCTAACACTGACTACTTCACTGCCCCAGGCCTGGCATTGACTACCCCACTACCCCAGGTATGGAAATGACCACAGCCCCTGGCCTGGCATTGATTACCCCACTACCCCAGGCCTGGTACTGAACACTGTGTCAGGCCTGGCATTGGCTACCCCACTGCCCCAGGTATGGAACTGACAATTGCCCCTGGCCTGGCATTGACTACCCCACTGACTCAGGCCTGGTACTGAACACTGTCCTTAGCCTGGCATTGGCTACTCCCTGCCCCAGGCCTGGTACTGACCATTGCCCCCAGCCTGGCATTGACTCCATTGCCCCTGGCACTACCCACGGACCCAGCCTGGCACAAACCACTCTCGCCACTGGCCCTGGCAGACCAGGGCACAGTTTAACCACACCTGGCTCTCACTAACACAGAAGTCGGCTCCAACCACAATGGCCAAAAGGCACCAACATTGAGAGTCGAGGGGGTTACTCGTTGGAGAGAACTGGCATGTAAAGTTGAGTCTGAACCAATAGCAGAGGAGGCTGAAAATAACAGCTTTTTGAGGGAGCTCATGCTGTGGCGTCCACCCGAAACAAATGAACTCTTCCCTCACCCACTTGCCATCCGTGATCCCTTGTTCAATAGGTTGCAGGAATAAGCCCGCTATCTGTGGGCCCGTTGTTTATGGTGTATGCAGGGCGGGTGTAATACACAGAGAGGTGGGTGCCTGGAACGGGCTGCCAGAGGTCGTGGTGGTACAATAGTGGTCTATGTGAGGGTTCTCGACGGACAGGTCAATGTGTTGGGATTGGAGGGAGATGAATCAGAGATTTGGTTTAATTTGGGCCTCATGTCCAGTGCAGATCTGGCTGAAAGGCCTGCCCTCTTTGTATAGTTCTCTGCTCTGAGGATAGGACAGTGATTCTAACAAGTCATTGGGAAAGGTTTCTGAGACATAGGATTAACTGACCCTTGGAGCAACAGGTTAATGAAGGAGTCAGTGGCTTTCACTGGGGAGAACCTGCTGACCAATGTGAACTTTTTCCAAATTCCCGCAACATATTGATGAGGTAGTCAGGTTGCTGTCATCTTCTGGGAATCCGGCATGTTCAACGTGGGACACTGGTGTAGGCCAGAGTCCAGGGCATCCTGGGAATTATGGCAAATTGGCTGGGTTTTTGGCAACAGTGTGATGGTGGACCACAGGGGTCAGTGCTGGGACCCTGAATGCAGTGGGGTCACTAGGGTTGGTGTCACCTACTGCGGTAACTCATGGTGTCACCCACCCCTCCCCCAAATTAGCATATTTGAAAAAAATATAGTTGTAAAAATATAGACTAATATGTGATAAATACAATTGTAAATTGCTTAAATGCGATATTTCTTAGATTTTACAAATACTAACAACAAAGTAGTTTCGTCAAATCTTTCTACATCGAATTACAACGGAGTGGAACTGGTTTTGATTTTTTTCCTTTTCCTTTAATTCCTACTTCATTCTCAAAAATGTGATTGATACAAATACTAACCACAACATTGTAGCTAAAACACCAGAAACTTTGACAAAAGCAGCAACTATAAAAACACCGACAGCAACAAAAACAAGCACTTGCTGATGGCACTTGGCAGACAGAACCACGCGATTCGAAGCGTCGTTGCAATTGGGGAATAACCGGAGCCCAGGAGAAAGTTCAAAAAGGAAATGAGCATCGAGTTTTAGCCTCGTATTGATAGGTGTAAACTGGGCTGGCGAAAAATGCTTTTGTTGTTATAACAAACTGCAGGGATATTTTTATGATAAAGAATAAATTTCTGCTGAAACACTGCACAACCATTTTATAGACAGTGTTTTGGGTGTCACCCTGTGCGGTCTGCACCCCCCTAGTGACACCAGTGCTGGGTTGTTATGTGACCAGTGGTGGACCTCTGATCTATGTTGGCCATTTCTCCACACTCTTCACCCCCACCCCCCACTCCTGCAAGGAGACACCACCACAAGATGGGAGGAACAGTCAGTTAAAACAGAACCTTCTTCTATCAGAGTCTCTGAAACAAACCTCTTCAATCTGATCACCGTCACTGTACACAATCCCAAATTATCCATCATCTCTTGACAGGAAGGGCCAGGGTTGAGTGAGGGAATCTCCTTTGAAGTCCTACCAGATCCTCTTTTGGATAAGGGGACAGAGTATGGTGCATAATGTGAGTAAAATACCGACGTCTGCAGACACCGTGGTTGAAGTAAAAACACGATGTTGGGGGAACTCAGCAGGTCAAACCATGTCCTTTATAGAGATAAAGGAACAGAACCAACATTTCGGGCTTGAGCCCTTCATCAAGGTGTGAGCAAAATGTAGACACGGAGGCTTGATAGGGTTGACGGCCAGCGCCTGTTTTCCAGGGCAGTATCAGCAAACACCAGAGGACACGTGTCCAACGTGAAGGGAGGGAAGTTTGGGGGAGATGTCAGAGGGAAGTGTTTTGACACAGAGCCTTGCTGGGGATGGTGATGGAGGCTGGAACATTAGGGGCATTTAAAAAAATTTAGGGTTTAGTATATTTTTTTGGTAGGAATATATAGGTCAGAACAATACTGAGGACAGAAGGGCCTGACTGTGCTGCCATGATCATGTTCTACCCTACATTTGCATGTCTGACCCTTCACTCTAACAGGGTATGGGCATATCCTGTTTGCTAATCTCCTCCTTCCTTCAGACAACCTGTTCCAATCATCAACTTGATCTAGTTTCTTGTCCTGATTCTGAATTTTAAATTGTCGTTCCCACCCTCTCTCCCCACCACTGTCTTAAACCTAACTGAACAATGGTGACTAGTCAAGGAGGGAGGGAGAGGTGGGGGCAGGAAGGGAGTGGGGACATGGAGAGAAGAGTGTGGGAGGCAGGAAAGGAGGAGGGGGGAAGGAGAAGACTAGGGGCAGGAAGAGTGGGGGAAGGAGAGGAGTGGGGGCAGGGAGGGAGAGGGGTGGAGATCGGGATACTACAGCACAAAGCTTTTGGAAAATATTTTTTATTGAAACAGTTTGACAGAACAATTTGTACAAAGATTCCATGAATTTTAAGGTGTATTGTGTTTCGACTTTCTCCTGACGCACACTGGCTCTCCGGGGGTTTGGCCCTGTTACTCCTCATTCCCCCCCCACCCCCATCCTGCTCCCTCCCCCAAGACCCCCACGTATCCTTGCTTCATCTTTCACAAACATACATGGGGGAGGGGAGAACTGTGGGAAGGGTGAGGGAGAATGCTGACAAGGGGTGGACTGGCACCCAGTGGGTGATGGAGCCCACAGTTTCCCAAGGGCCTGTGGGAGTGGTTGTACCCCCACCCTGAGGCAGGGTGTGGGGCTGCCGTGGGATGGCTGACCCCGAAGCAGCAACACCACAGAGGGCTGCCTGATTAAACGCTGGTCACCTTCAGGACAGCAGCTCCCCCAGCACAAGGACCATCAGGGTGAAACACTGGAGGAATTCGGCCGGTCTCTCAGCATCCAGAGAAGGCAGACCTTACCACCCACTTTTCGCCCCAGAGCCCTTCCTCGAGGAATGAGCAAAAAGCAGGCAAGTGGAAAAATGAAAAGGCCAGTGGAAGTGGTGGGGACGGAGGGAAGGCGGGGGGAGGAGGGAGGAGCAGAGTCCAACAGGCAATAGTTGGACATTGGGCCTGCCCCACAAGACTGTCATTCCCCAGTGTCTAGACCAGGATGGGAAAGGTCCCTCCTGCTTAGGAGTGTGCGACCCATCACAGCCCCCAGCAGCCAAGACCATGGCCCCTGAGCACCCAAAGGCCTTCCTACCATCATGTCCAGAATCCCCAGGTGGTGGGCAGCCCGGCACTCACCAGGAGCCTGAGAAACCTTTGAACTGCATCAGGGGAGTTCAGTGACCCTGCAGCTGGAGAGGTCTTCCCAGGACAGGGATGAGTCCTATACACTGGGGGGGAGGGGAAGAGAGAGAGAGAGAGACATTACATATTCTATTGAGCACCAGATGTGAATGGAGGCAGGAGTGCAATTAAATTTAGTGAGTCCTTGATAATGGCAATTTTTTTTTAATATAAACTTCATTAAATTTTTGTTGCGTGATTAATGTATAACCTGGAAACAGATGTTCCCTGTAGGAAGCACAGACTTTGGCAGTCGTTTGGTAGAGAGCAGTGAGGAGGGGGCTGTGACTCGAGTCTCAGCTCCTTCCTGTGGAACTGCACCTCTTCTTGTCATCCATCACAGCCCCTCACCCATCATCATCTGGAGTTCAATCGTGGGGCTACCTGGAGGAACAGAAGGCAGGTGTCACGGGTCAGGTTTGGCTGCAGGCCGAAAGGGCAGACAGGAAGGGGCAACTCCAAAGCTGCCTTCCCCACTGATCAGACTGGGGTGACAGGCCCTCCAACCCTCCAGGGGAATAGTGCAGGTTTGTCCTTGTAGTTCCAACCCAGGCAACATGGTTACCGTAGTGGTTAGTGACCTGGGTTCGAATCCAGGCCTGTTTGTAAGGAGTTTGGACCTTCTCCCCATGACCATGTGGCTTTCCTCTGGGAGCTCCAGTTTCCTCCCACCCTGCAGAAACACATGGGTCACACGGATGTGTTTGGCAGTGTGGCCCGAGGGCGTTACTATGCTGTATCTCAATGTTAAAATTAAATCTTCTCTGCAGTCTCTCTGAAACCTCCACACCCTTCCTGTACTGACCATCAAGTCAGCTGTTCAGCACAGAAGCAGAACCTTTGGCCGACCTTTTCCAACCGAGATGTCTATTCATTCTAGTCCCATTTACCCCCGTCAGCCTAAGATGCCCATTCCTTTCCCACCCACGAACATGAGAAAATGCCAGCTATATGTTGGAATTGTACCACACACTCCAGATCACCATGGTGTGAAAACCTCTCCCCTCACACGTGTCTGCATTAACCTCCATCTGCCTAAACACAGCAGATCTGTGTCCCTCCACAAGTCCACCACGTGGCATCACAGACTTCCTAATCAGCATATTGACATTCCCATCCAAGAGCAAGTGCTGATGCCTGACATATCTCTGGTTGTAGACCCCTGCACCACTCCCCTCTGTCTCCTCTCACCAAGCCAGTGCTGTTCGCCTTGTATCTCATGCTCTAACGTTCTGGACTAGTCTACCTTGTGCTAATGTCCATGTAAACTAGGTCTGTCCTGCCCTCATCCAAACTCTTTGTAACCTCCTTGAGCAAACTCAATCAAATTTCTATGCTGCACCCGTACACCCACCATGGCCAGTTCCTTTAGAGCTGAGGGGAAGAAGGGTTCCCAAAGGGCCTCGGGCACCGACGGGTTCCTGATGGTGTCAGGTTTGGATCTGGAGCTTGGGTGGTTGATGGATCAAACAGGGGTCTGCGTGGCTGTGGGATAACTGGAGGCGAATCCATGCATACACCGTGACTTCTCTTTCTCCTATTGTTAGAGGCGCCGGGCAATGTTCATGGAGCTGTTGAGGGCCAGGGCTTCATTTATGCCCATCAGTGAACTCGCGTCTGGGACTGGGGTGCCCAGAGGTTTGTGTAAAATTACATTTTCTGCTTTATCACGTGACAATGAATCTCCTCCCTGTAGGCTGCTGGACAGCTCCCCTGCTCCGTAGAGTAACACCTCATGTATTTTGGGGCGGGACACAGAGCTGCCAGTCCTGCCCTCCCTCAGCCATGTGCTAAATGCTGCTCCCCTCGCGGGCTGCCTGCTGTACCGTGCCCCAGCCCACCTCACCACTGGATGCACTGCCCCTGGATGTACATGCTCCGTGATCCCCTCCTGCAACAACCCCACAAATCTCTAGTTGAGACCTTCCTGCATTGATATTAGTGTACTTCCTGATTCCGGGCACCCCAGTTCCAGACCCGAGTTCACTGATGGGCATAAATGAAGCCCTGGCCCTCAACAGCTCCTGAGCCACATATTTATCTGTCCCAGTGATTAGACATTCTGCCTCCCAAACCCACAGAGGGTGTTGACAGCAGGCAGGGGGGACCACTGGCACCTGCAGGCACCCCTCCCCAACTGGGGAACATGCTGCTGGCCCTTCCCTGTCGATGGTCCAAATCCCGGACCCCCCTTCCCAGGTCTGCAGCGGCAGACTCTACCCTCTCAGGGGCATTTAGAGATGGACAATGAATGCCAGTCTGAGCAGTGACACGAGCGAATCTTACCACAGACAGGTGGCCATTCTTGGCCTTGGAAATGATCAGCTCGGACCCTGAAGTGAAGTCGATGATCCCCTCCTTGCCTTGTTTAATGGTGAATGTAATGCTGCAAACAGGCACATAAACCAGTCACTAGATGTCATCAGTAACCACAATTCCCCATCTTCCTCCCATCCCCACCTCCCTTTCACCCCCTCCTCTCTCACCTCACCACACCACCACCTCCCTCATCTAACCCCAACCTCTCCGTGGGGTCCCTGAGACACCTCCACATCCCTCCCATCCCCACCTCTATGTGGTCCCTGAGACACCCCCATAGCCTCACCTTCCCCCAACCCCCACCTCTCCACAAGGACTTCCTAAGATAACCCTATCACCATCTCACCTCCCCGCAGAGGGTCCCTGAGTCACCCACACCTCCCTCCCATCTCCCACATCCCCACAGGGGTACCTGGGATGCAGCCCACCATCCCACCTCCACACAGTGGGGGGGGGGAACCTGAGCAACAGCCTTACCTGCCCTGGTTGATGTTGACACTGTTCACCTTGTCCGACTCCATGGCCAGTTTGGTTAGTGTCTCAATCACGTGGTCACTGCGCAGAACCAGGTCCCCCTGCGACGCAGCACGGCAGGTCACATAGAACACAGCCCAGTGCCTGTGCTGCAGCCCCGTTACAAACCCCAATCCCCTCACCACCCAGTCCCTGCGCCCCCCTCAACCCCCACTACTCACCACCCTCCCCTCACCCCCCACTGCTCACCCCTCCACGTCCCCCTTTACTCACCCCTCCCACTCCCTGCGTCCCCTCACCCCCTACTACTTACCTACCTCCACTCCCCGTGCCCCTACTACTCCCCCCTCCACTCCCCGTGCCCCCTCACACCCCACGACTCACCCCTCCATTCCCCTCACCCTCTCTTCTCACCATGCTCCCTGTGAATCCCTCCCTACGACCCCTCCCCATATCACATTTCCTTTGACGCCCTCCTCCCCACAATGCAATGCATTCCCCATCTTGCTTCCCCCTCCCTCCCCGGATTGTGCTCCCCAAGCCTCCTCCCTGCCCTTCCTTCTCCACTCCATCAATCTTTGCCCCCCCTCCTCCCTGCACTGCCCCCAGGTTCACAGTGAGTGGGAGGAGCTGGGGATTGGATGATAAGGATGGATGTGGGGAATTCCCTGCTGTTTGATCACGGAGGAAACACATGGGATCGACAATCCTACCTTTTGCCTGTTGTCTTCACAAAGCACGTGTAGGACGAAGATCCCATCACTCAGGGAACTGACCGAGATTCCTGCAGACACATGGAGTCTGGAGATAAAATTTGTAAAGGAACTCCTCCTCATCTCGAATCAACCCAAATTAATCCCAGGGCAGGGACAGCACTGGTCAGACAGAATAATGTTCCCTCCATACCACCCTGGCACACACCCCCAGTGTCAGACACAGAGTGAAGCTCCCTCCACACCGTCCCATCACACACTCCCGTGGTCAGACAGAGTGAAACTCCCTCCACACCGTCCCATCACACACTCTCGGGGTCAGACACAGAGTGAAACTCCCTCCACACCGTCCCATCACACACTTCCGGGGTCAGACACAGAGTGAAACTCCCTCCACACCGTCCCATCACACACTCTCAGGGTCAGACACAGAGTGAAACTCCCTCCACACCGTCCCATCACACACTCCCAGGGTCAGACACAGAGTGAAGCTCCCTCCACACTGTCCCATCACACACTCCCAGGGTCAGACACATAGTGAAATTCTCTCCACACCGTCCCATCACACACTCCCAGGGTCAGACACAGAGTGAAGCTGCCTCCACACCATCCCATCACACACTCCTGGGGTCAGACACAGAGTAAAACTCCCTCCACACTGTCCCATCACATACTCCCGGGGTCAGATACAGAGTGAAGGTCCCTCCACACCGTTCCATCACACACTCCCGGAGTCAGACACAGAGTGAAACTCCCTCCACACCGTCCCATCACACATTCCCAGGGTCAGACACAGAGTGAAGCTCCCTCCACACTGTCCCATCACACACTCCCAGGGTCAGACACATAGTGAAACTCCCTCCACACCGTCCCATCACACACTTTCGGGGTCAGATACAGAGTGAAACTCCCTCCACACCGTCCCATCACACACTCTCGGGGTCAGACACAGAGTGAAACTCCCTCCACACCGTCCCATCACACACTCCCAGGGTCAGACACAGAGTGAAGCTCCCTCCACACTGTCCCATCACACACTCCCAGGGTCAGACACATAGTGAAATTCTCTCCACACCGTCCCATCACACACTCCCAGGGTCAGACACAGAGTGAAGCTCCCTCCACACCATCCCATCACACACTCCTGGGGTCAGACACAGAGTAAAACTCCCTCCACACTGTCCCATCACATACTCCCGGGGTCAGATACAGAGTGAAGGTCCCTCCACACCGTCCCATCACACACTCCCGGGTCAGACACAGAGTGAATCTCCCTCTGCACCGTCCCATCACACACTCCCGGGGTCAGACACAGAGTGAAGCTCCCTCCACACCGTCCCATCACACACTCCAGGGGTCAGACACAGAGTGAAGCTCCCTCCACACTGTCCCATCACACACTCCCAGGGTCAGACACATAGTGAAATTCTCTCCACAGCGTCCCATCACACACTCCCAGGGTCAGACACAGAGTGAAGCTCCCTCCACACTGTCCCATCACACACTCCAGTGGTCAGACACTGAGTGAAGCTCCCTCCGCACCGTCCCATCACACACTCCAGGGGTCAGACACTGTGAAGCTACCTCCGCACCGTCCCATCACACACTCCAGGGGTCAGACACAGAGTGAAGCTCCCTCCACACCATTCCATCATATACTCCAGGGGTAGTTCAGCTCACACATCTCCATGTAGTATATTGCAAGCACATCTCACAAATCGACATATCCACACACTCACAATCTAACTCTTGTTCTATCACAAACAGACAACTTAGTGCAAACACATTCACATGTGATCACACGCACGAGGAAGAGGAGCCCCCCCACCTCTCCCCAGCAGCCCACCTTTGAGGTTGGTGTAATCGATGGTCTGTTTGACTTTGCCGTCCTCCACCAGGAAGGCACCGCTGTCAGCAATCAGCAACTGGCGCGTCCGAGCTCGATAACCATTCCGGTCGTACTTCGTCACCCACACCGCGTACTGCAGGACAAACTCAACATTAAAGCCAGTTCCTGCCCACCACCCTGGCAAATCAGGCTGTTCAGCCCCTCGGTCCTGCTGTACACAATCAGAGGCCATTCAGCCTCTCAGCTCAGAAAAAGGAAGCCATTCAGCCCATCAGTGTTCGGTGTGACCCTTACCTTGATCGTGTTGCCCTCAATCATCTGTAGCACCTTTGAATTTATCTCGTTTGTTGCTGCAAGAGAATGGAGTCATCAAAAGACTGGTCCCACTCCCAAACACCCATCTTCCCAACCCCACCCCTGTGTCCACCCACCCCTTCCCAGCCAAACACCCATCCCACACCCACAACCCAACCCACCCCCACACCCCAACCCACCCCACCCCAGCTCCCTCACCCCCTGTCCCATCCACACCCCTGAGTTCACCCACCCCTTTCCAGCCACACACCCGTCTTATCCCCACACCAGCTCCTCAACCCACCTGTCCCACCCTACCCCCACCCCGGCTTCCCCCAACCCCCATCCCACCTCCACAATCTTGTCCCACCCCAACTCCCCCAGTCCCCTGTTCCACCCCATTCCCACCCCACCCATCCCCAGTCCCACCTCTACACCCCCCCCCCCCCCAACACTGCTTTGACCTAGTATTATCACTGCCTGTTCTGTGCCCTGGCACTATCCATCCCCAGTCCCTGGCCACACCCCCGCCCCATCCTCTTCCTCCCCTTCCTCGTGCCCTCGGTGAATCGGACCCCCCCTTCCCCTCCCCCAGCACTGGCCACTCACGGATGCGGGAGTTGACGAAGAGTTTGGGGACACTCTGACGGTAATTGTCCTTCTTATCTTTGAACAATGTGCTGGCCACCAGCTTCTGCTGCAGCTATGGGAGAGACAGGGACTGCAGTCACATGCTGGGCCCCAACACATGCATCGGGGGTAATCAATGACTCCCTCTCAGGGCTCCCCTCGCTCCCTCTCCCCCTCCTCCCTCCTGGCTCACCATCCAACTCCCTCCCTCCCCTCTCCTCCCTTCTGGCTCCCCGGCCAGCTCCCTCCTCTCCTCCTCCCTCCTGGTTCCCCGGCCAGCTCCCTCCCTCCCTTCTAGCTGCTCCTTGGCCCTTCCCTCCCCTCTCCACGTCCCATCCCCCCCTCCTTGTTGGCCTCACCTGTTGCCTCCAGTCGGGAGTGATCCTCCTGCAATAGATCTGTACCATGTTCTTCATGTGCATCTCTCTCAGTAGCTCAGAGGCCTGGGAAACAGCACAAAATCCTGCTCTCAGCTGCATTGTCCGAACACCCTTCACATCCCAGGAACTTCCCAAACAACCATCAGCCAGGGAAGTGTCTCCCTCCCTCAGCAGGTGACTGGGAGTGTTCCAGAGGCAGGATCCATCACAGAGTCTCCTATCATCAGACAGAACCAGCTCACCCCCTCATCAAGGCCGCTGGCTGAGTGGCTTAGGACAGGAAACCCACAGCAGGGGGTCTGATGGGCATCTGGCATGCGCTTGGTGGAGGGCGGGGGGGAGGGGGGGCGGTGGTAGCTTCAGGGGAAGTCTGTTGACAACGAGCAGTGCTGGGCACATCCAGTAGTGAAGTAAAGTTCAAAGGAGAGATGGACAGAGTTCACTGGATAAATGTCTCACACTGACTGACAGTGGAGACACAAAGACTTAATGTAGAGTGGTCCAGCCGGTACTCGGTGCTGTTACAGGCTGGAGGGGCTGAGTGGCCTCACCCTATTGCTGTTCAAGTTACGCCAGACGCACTCTTCTCCCTCCTCCATCGGGTGGGGGGGGGGGGTGGGGGGGGAAGGCTCAGAGTGTGAATTGTTCAACAATACGTTTAAAGACAGCCTCTTCCCCACAGCCATCAGGCTCCTGTATGAACCCCTCACAGTGCTCTCACACTGCTCTGGACAGTCATTGTAACTCTGTAATTTTTGGCTTGGCCCGCTCTACACGTCTGTATGAATGTAAGAGTTCACCTGTAAGACTGCTCACAGAAGAAGCCTTCTCAACAACAGGTAAAATACCACAGTTAAACGTCATCTGAGCCAGGCCTTATGTGAGGGCTGGAAACGGTCAGGATAGCAGGCTCACCTCGGATAGTGCTGGGGGAGGAACAGGCCAGCACTTGTCCAGAACATTCTTTGGTAAATTGCGTTTCAACTTCATCAGGAAGGCGTATCGGACGTAATCCACAAAATATTCATTCTCAGGACAACGAGGTTTGTGTCGGTGAATGAAACCCTTAATAAATCTGGAGAAAGAATTGGGGGGGGGGGAGGGGGGCGGGTGGAGATGGAGAGACAGTGGGTTGAGAGAAGAGAGTGGGGATGAAACAGAGAGTGGGGAGGGGAAGAGAGGAAGGAGGGGGGAACGGAGCGGGTAGCAGAGGGAGGGGGAAGGGGGGAGAGGAAGAGAGGGTTAAGGATACACCATCTCATTAAACTGGCATGAACAATGTTCAAGCAAAGTGAGAGTGATAGCCTCGAGGATTCCGAAACCATGCTCCCCACCACCAGTGACCTACGTCCCCTAGGTGAGGACGGAGTGTGCTGGCTCCCATGTCACCCTCCACAGGTACGGCAGGTAGGTAGCTGCTGCCCATCGCCGTGGTGGTCTGTTGTTCGGGTCACGTGGGCTGAACAGGATCATTGGGGATCTAACCTCAAAGTCCTTCCCCTGCCCTTTGACCACCATTCACTGGGCGAGCGGGACCTGCCTCCCAGAGCCCATCCCTGACAGCCCTGGGGCTGAGGGCTGAACCACTGGAGTGAGACCAGGCTTCCCCCGAAGTTGCGCCAATGTATCCCCGAGATGGGATGGGGGTTGAAGGTGTAGATGATGGTGCTCCCCTGCCCCTCCTGCCCTGCTTGGCTGTGGCTGGAGGTCACAGGACAGGAGGTGGAGAGTCACTGCATGGAGAGGGTGCCCCCAACACCCAATGGAGAGGGGCTCACTGATGTCTCACCTGCGGATGGTATATGCGGCGTTCCTTCGGCGTGAAGCCACCCGCCGCCCCATCTCCCCTCTCCACCAAGACTGCACTGTGATCGCTGTGGGAATAGAGCATGGGTCAGGACGTAGATCCTTAAAGTGCCCGGTGTCGGTGGGGGGGGGGTGGGTCGCTTGGCGGGAGCGTCATCCAGTGGGGAGTCACCCAGCAGGGGGGGGGAAAAGAGTTGAGTTGCCCAATGGAAGAGGAGTATCACCCGGTCCCAGTGGGAGGGGAAGTCCCGCCCAGTCCCTGGAAAGTGCGGGGGGGGGGGGGTGGCTGAGGGGAGAAGGACAGTCACCTGATCCCAGTGGAGAGGGGGTTGGAAGGGAGCACTGTCCCAGTGGGAGGGGTCAGGGAGGGGAAGGATCACCCAGACCCCAAGGAGAGGGGGAGGGTTTGGGCTTGGTCCTGGTGGGAGGGGCAGTGGGAGGAGGTCACCAATGAGGAAGAGAGAGAGGGCTGTCTGGTCCTGCTGGGAGGGGTAGGTGGTGGGGGAGAGTCACCTGAGGAGCGCAGCTTCTGGTATTGATGTCTCTGGTGGAACCCACGCCACTCGGCCTGATCTTCGTGGCTGAGAAAGAGAGAGATGGACCTGAACCTGGCAGCCCCTCACACCACCCCCATCCCAAACCCCCCAGGCATCCCTCTCCCCTGCATCAAAACCCCACCGCAGCTCTACCCCACCCAGTCCCACTGACTGTCTGCCTATCTTCCCCCCACCCCCATCCAAAGGCCTGTCCAGTACTCAGTTTCTCCATTCAATGCCCCCCACCCCAGCCCTTTCAGACCCACCTCATGGGGGCCCCATCTGTCTGAGCCCACCCAACAAGAAACCGCGCATCCGAGCCACCCCATGAGGACCCCCATCCATCCAAGCTCACCCCATAAGGACCCTCGTCCGCCGGGCCCATCCCATGAGGACCCCCGTCCGTCCGAGCCACCCCACAAGGACCCCCGTCCGTCCGAGCCCACCCCACGAGGACCTCCGTCCGTCTGAGCCCACCCCTTGCAGCCCAATCCGTCCCAACATCCCCTCTTTGCAAGCCACAGTGGTAAGGGGTGGAGCGTTGAGGGGAGACTGAGTGCAGCCAAACTGAGAAACCCTCACTCCTGTCAGAAGCAGCTCAATAACACCCCCACCCTCCCTCCCCACACACCACAAAACTGCTGCACTCCACACCATGCACAGCTCCAACCCCACAGCCAATCCAGCCTTCAGCAGCTCATGAATATCCCCTCCTTCCCTACCTCTGTCTCCCACTCTCTGACCTTGCATCTCCTGAACTGGCTGCGGGTAGTGACACTGTTAGAAGAAGCCCCCGGAGCACTGGGAGGTTTCACACAGTGTCAGTGGGCTATTAACGGGAGGCATTGGGAGACTGGGGGCCCAGCATATATGTGGGATCATTTGGAGCAGATTCTGGGCAGCCCACGCAAATACTTGGACTGTGCAGTGAAGGGGGAACAGGCACACCCACGATCGTGTTCTTCTGTAGCTGAAAGGCATCTTCTGTGGCAAACAGGGTCTTGGGAAAACGAATAAATATCTTCGTCCTGAATCACAGAGAAAGAGAAATCAGTAACATACAGTCCCTGAGGGGGTGACTCTCCCCAGGGTACAGTCCCCAAGGGGTGACTCTCCCCGGGGTACAGACCCTGAGGGGGGGTGGACTCTCTCTGGGGTACAGATCCCAAGGGGGTGACTCTCCCTGGGGTACAGTCCCTGAGGGGGTGACTCTCCCCAGGTACAGTCCCCGAGAGGGTGACTCTCCCAGGGTACAGACCCTGAGGGGGGGTAACTCTCCCTGGGGTACAGTTCCTGAGGGGGGTGACTCTCCCTGGGGAACAGCCCACACCTACCTGCTCTGTGCCTTACCTGCCCAGCTTGTGGTCCTCAGGCTTGTATCCCAGGTGTTGCACCAGTGTGGCCACTCCGTCAGCAGGCTCACCTTTCCAGTTGGGCCACGTTTGAGGGCAGAGGGACTTGTATCTGGACAATGAAACGAAGACTGTAATCTCCTTGGAGGGGGTCACATCTCTCATGACCTGCTTTTTCAGCCGATTCACAGATTAATGGCAGCAGGGAGGTTGTTTCCAGTGGTGGGGAACAGTGGTTTCCAAACTTTCTCTGACTGAAGCCCCCTTGGCTCCGAGGTCACATTCTGAGTACCTCCCCCCAAAACAACGGCACTGAGTGGGGAGAGGGTGATAATGGCACTGAGATGGTGGGGGGTGGTGTTGGCACTGAGATGGTGGGGGGTGTGTTGGCACTGAGATGGTGGGGGGTGGTGTTGGCACTGAGATGGTGGGGGGTGGTGTTGGCACTGAGATGGTGGGGGTGGTGTTGGCACTGAGATGGTGGGGGGTGGTGTTGGCACTGAGATGGTGGGGGGTGGTGTTGGCACTGAGATGGTGGGGGTGGTGTTGGCACTGAGATGGTGAGGGGTTGTGTTGGTGCTGAGATGGTGGGGATTAGGGGGGGCGGGGGCAATGCCAGATCAGCTCTCGCAAGAACACCTCATCACTGTTTATTTTGCTCACTTATGGCCACCCTTACCCCCCACCCCCACCCTGTCTGGCTGCAGCATCTGATGGCCCCAGAGACTGCAGCGCCAGGAAATTAAACTGTGAGGCAGGATGGAAGATTCTAATCACCTTCTTTTTCCTCACTGCCCCCTGGATCTTTTCATTTGCCCACCCCCCCCCCAAGGGGGGATAGAAACCACTCACTTGGGGAATCACTGGTCTAGAACTAGGGGTCGTAAGATGTGGGGAGGAGGTTTAGGATGGAGAGGAAGAGGAAACTGCTTCTCCGGAGAGCAATGAATCTGTGGAGTTCTCTGGCTAGGGAAGCAGTAGATGCTGTCTCAGTAAATGTACGAGGTGCTTAGCTTATCTTATTGCCATGAAGGGGAAAAGGCAGGTGGCTGGAGCCGAGTCCACGGACAGATCAGCCATGACCTTCTCGATGTGTGAAGCAGCCACTTCTGCTCCTATTTCTAATGTCCATGGGCACTCTGAAGACTCCAGAGACTGGGGGACGTAGAAGGAGCGTAGAATCACATTTCAATGGTAGTGAATGAAATGATCGTGAAATGCATTCGACACTTTGTTGGGGGAGGTGCTCGTGAGCAGAACGTGGACCCAGTGAGAACACTGACGTGTTTACTCCAGCGAGACCGGCCAAAGGATCCGACCTGGCTGGTGCCTACCTCTGCAGGAAGATCTCGAATCGTCTCCGATAGGCAAACCCTGCTCGCCGTACACGAAGGTTCTCCATCAGCCCCAGGTACTTGACCTTGGTGCCTGATCAGCACTTCATCAAACCTGCCTGGAACCGGGACACAGATGTCATCGTTTCATCAGGGAGAGGGTGACCAGCCATCTTCTCCCATCAATGCCCTATGACACATCCTTTCCCTGCGAGTAGGTGATGTTGCCCTATCCCTCCCTGGCCCACACTAGCACTGTGAGACCTTCCCCCGCCACCCTGTGACCCCCCGCCCACCTGTGACCCCCCGCCCACACCTGTGACCCCCCCGCCCACCCTGTGACCCCCCGCCCACCCTGTGACCCCCCCCGCCCACCTGTGACCCCCCGCCCACCCTGTGACCCCCCCGCCCACACCTGTGACCCCCCCGCCCACCCTGTGACCCCCCGCCCACCCTGTGACCCCCCGCCCACCCTGTGACCCCCCGCCCACCCTGTGACCCCCCCACCACCCTGTGACCCCCCGCCCACACCTGTGACCCCCGTGCACCCTGGCCCCCCTTGCACCCTGGCCCCACATGCACCCTCACACCCCTTCCGCATCCTGACCTCCGTGCACCCTGAGACCTCCCCGTGCACCCCACTGCCATAACAGGTGCAGTCTGGTCTTCACTTGGGGGCGTACTTTCACCAACCCCAAGATGATCTGGTTTTCTGCCTCATGAGCCTGGAGCTCCAGCCCCCTCACCCCCCTCAACTCAACCCCCCCACCCCTTCCCCCCACCTCCCATCTCACCCCAACCCCTCAGTGGAGGGCAGAGGGAGCAGGAAGGGGTGAAGGAGGAAGGGGAGTAGGATGGAAAACAGTAGGGGGAGGGTTAGGGAAATGGAGGGGGCAGCGGAGGGGTGGGAGAAGGGGGGGGGGGGAGTGTGGGGTTGTGGAGGAGGAACACACATTACCTGCCTGCTTGGCGTCGTTGGGCTTGATACAGCGGACGTACGATGGATCCTTCGACATCAGGATCTCCATCAGCTTGGCCAGGCTGTTCTTAAACTGGTCACGGCCTGCAGCAGAAGAGGTGTGGGTTTCTCAGAGTGGGGGTGGTGGGGAGAGGGGAAGAGAAGGAGGGAAAGGGAGGGGGAGGAGAGTGTGAGAGGGGGAAGGGAGGAGGGGAGGGGAGGGGGTGCAGAGAGTGGGAGATGAGATTTTGGCATATTACGGGGATATTACAGGGGTGGGGCCACTAAAAGGTCTGGACCCTGAACCCAGCCTCTCCTTTCGGCAACCTCTCGACCTGCAACTCTTCACCTTTGCCCCTCACCTCGCCCTCGGACGCCCTGGGATCCTTCACCCTTGGGACCCATGATTACTTCAGCCCCTCGCTCTGACCTCTCTCATGTACCCATCATCTAGTGCACCTACTCCTTGCACTCTGACCCTTCACCTTTATCCCAGAGTTTCCTCAGCCCCCTCCTCACACTGTGAACCCTTACTCCAGAGTAGCCCCCTTTACCGTCTCAGGCCTCTTCTTGTCGTCCGGGCCCGGCTGATTCAAAGCACCTGCTCACAATCCCATTCCCGACTCGCACATCGCCTGCAAGAGACAAAGGATAGCCAGACCAGTGACCACAGCCAGGGTGGGGAGGGGGCTATACGGGTCAGGAAAGCACAGGGATGGACGTGGTAGTATGGGGGCATGGTATAGTTGATCTTCTGTGAAGCCTGGTACCCATTCACATCAGTCCCTGGCATGGGTCAAACCACCATCACGAGCAGGCCTGGTCAGACACACAGGAAGTCGGAAAGTTCCCTAGATGGCCAGTCAGTTTCCCAGGTGGACATAATGATCTCCATACGGCCCACAGTTCCCCAGTTCAGCCAGCCTGCTCCCACACTGAGCTGGTGCAGCTCTGTTGAAGCCATTCCTGCTCTGCCCACAGCCCTTAAGATGTTTCCCTTTAAAGTGTCAGGTCACGTGCACGTGGAGTCATTTCTTTGTAATTCTACCGCGCCTGCAGGAAAAAGAATCTCGAGTAGTACATGATGTCATGTTCTCTGACATTAAGTCTGAAATCCTTGGTCACAGACTGTCTCACCCATGTCCTCCCAATGATCAGCTCCCCTTCCTGGGCACCTGGCTGTGTCCCTTCCTGTCTGACCAGATGTGGAGGGTAACATGATGCACATGTCACCAACCTCAGGATCAAGGTTACCACACTCAGGGTTACCGACCTCACCAACCTCGGGATAGTGGCCTGACCTCAGCTCGTAGATCACACCCTCCCCTTCTCTCAGCTGCTCTGCAAGACTCACCTCCTTGAGGTTCCTGAAGAGAAGGTCATTTGTTCTTGTCGAGTGAATCCTGCAGGAAGACATTTCACGTTCAGCACAGTGCAGGCAGGGCTTCCAACGCACACAAACATCCGGCGCTACACTCACCTGTCACGTTGTAATTCACCTCACCCGCATAGTGCAGGAGGCGGAAATCCTCCCTCCCCAGGCTCTTCCGCGTCTTCTGGTCCGCCAACTTGTGTA